>NW_010264335.1:0-493 GCF_000690775.1 Eurypyga helias
AGCCCTCGCCCCGTGGAAACCTGTCACCCTATGGAATGTCTCGTCATCCCATGGAAAACCATCACCCCGTGGAATGCTGTTTCCCCATGGAAAGCCCTCGCCCCGTGGAAACCTGTCGCCCTACGGACAGCCGTCACCCTGCGGGGAATGCTGTCACCCCATGGAAACCTGTCGCCCTATGGAATGTCTCTTTGCCCCGCGGAAAGCCCTCGCCCCAGGGAATGCTGTTTCCCCATGGAAAGGCATCGCCCCATGGAAAGCCGTTGCCCTACGGAATGTCTCATCGCCCCATGGAATGTCTCGTCGCCCCATGGAATGTCTCGTCGCCCCACGGAAAGCCGTCGCCCGACATGGGAGCGCCTGGAGCGCGGAACTCGCGGCCAAATCCGAGGGCTGCGGGAAGACGGGCCTTAACGAGCTCGTTAGGGTGGGCGTGGCCTTACCTTAATTGCACTTGGATGGTGTGGTCGCACTTGGCTCCCGGCAGGATGTC
>NW_010264335.1:627-1131 GCF_000690775.1 Eurypyga helias
ACACGCGGCGCCCAGGCCGGGGACGGTGTCATCCCATCCGGTGGGATGGGTCGGAATTTTGGGATGATCTCGCAGGGTTTTATCCCAGTTATCCCGGTTTTCCGCTTACCGGGAGGCGAGGATCTGCTGAACTTGCTGGGGGGTGAGGGCAAAGGTGAAGTGAGCTTCTTCGAAGCGTTGGCTGTTCGTCGAGGCTGGAAAAGAGGATTCGGGAAAAATTCAATCCCGCGGCTCCGGGGAAACCTCAGAGCCCCTTCCAGCGCCGGGGGAGGGGCCACCGGAAAGCCGGGAATGGCTTTTCCCAAGCCCCAGCCCTCGGTTAAACACCAACACCCAGGTGGAGCCCAGGGGACGGGAGACTCCGGCGTTTTTCGTGGGGGTTCGGGATGAGCACGGGATGAGCGGGTGGAAAACAAACCAGGATCTCCCCTCGCTCTCCCCCTTGACCCTCAGCACATTCCAAGTTTTCCGGCGCCGGCGTGTCTCCCTCGGGACACCCGCGGG
>NW_010264335.1:1230-1539 GCF_000690775.1 Eurypyga helias
GACCGGTTTTGGCATTTCTGCCGGAGCCTTTCGCTCCTGGATGACCCAACCCTGCTCCGGGATAGGGTGGGGAGCGGGAAAGCCTGGATCTTCCTCGCTTCCCAAAATCCCAGCCTGGATGGAGCAGGAGACCTCATCTGCCCCCCCTCCCCGCTTCCACTGCTCCTTCCCGCATTCCGCCGGTTCCCGGGATGGTGCTGGCACCATCCGGACCCAAACTGCCCCGACGCGCCGAGGGGGAGGGGGCTGGCGCGGCCGGAAGGATGAGACGGATCCCAGCGCCGGATGCGGGAAACCGCGCGGGAACGG
>NW_010264336.1:0-257 GCF_000690775.1 Eurypyga helias
CCTGCGTGGAGGAAGAGAGCGTCATGGAGTGTCAGGGTGTGAGGGAAGAGGGGGTCCTGCAACACCCTGGGCTTTGTCCCCCACGAGGTCGTCAGCCCCAGCTCCCCACGTACCTGTTATCGAGGAACGGGGACTGGCAGACACTGGAATACGACTCCAAGGAGACAGATCCCGAGAGCGAGCCTAGGGAAACGCTCCCTGCAAGGGAAAAGGAAAGGGGTTGCAGGGAGGGCAGTGCTAGGGCTCAAAGCCTGCCC
>NW_010264337.1:0-38746 GCF_000690775.1 Eurypyga helias
CCTCCCAGTTTTGTGTTGTCAGCAAGTTTACTGAGAGGAGATTCTATCCCTTCGTCCAGGTCATTGATGAATATATTGAATAGGGCTGGACCCAGCACTGACCCCTGGGGGATGCCACTAGCCACAGGCCTCCAACTAGACTGCCCCACTGACCACAACTCTCTGAGATCTTTCCTCCAGCCAGTTCCCAATCCACCTCACCGCCCAATAGTCCAGTCCATACTGCCTAAGCTTGTCTATGAGGATGCCATGGGAGACCATGTCAAAAGCTTTGCTGAAGTCAAGGCAGACCACACCCACTGCATCCCCTCATCTATCCATCTAGTGATGCCATCATAAAAAGCTATCAGATTGGCCAAGTATGACTTAACCTTGATGAATTCATGCTGACTACTCATGATAAGCTTCTTTTCCTCAACATGCTTTGAGATGGTAGCAAGAACAAGTTGTTCCATCATCTTTCCAGGGATGGATGTGAAGCTGACTGGCCTATAGTTATGCAGGTCCTCCTTCTTGACTTTTTTGAAGATTGGAGTAACATTGGCTTTCCTCCAGTCCTCAGGCACCTCTCCTGTTCTCCAGGACCTTCCAAAGATTATGGAGAGTGGCCTAGCAATGACTTCTGCCAGCTCCTTCAGCACTCGTGGGTGCATCCCCATCAGGGCTTATGGATTTGTGGATGTTCTCTAACCCAATCCTCTTCAGCTGAGTCAATGCACAAAGAAAACTGCACATAGACAACATTTTCAAGAGCAGAGAGAAAAAACGTTTTGATGATGATTCTTCATCAGATGCCCCCACTGGATATGTGTACACCAAAGAGCCTACTCAGAGTCTGAGTTGTGCTAAAACTGAGGAGTACTGGGAGAGCTGTGCTCAAAGAAAATGTCCGTTTCTATAATCCCTCATCACAGATAGCTGTGCCCATACTCTTACTTTCATTTCTTATTTGTTCCATTCACTACTATTTATAACCTGAAAGACATATAGATTTATTTATCTTCAAAGCACATTTATTTGCCCTACAAATGGATCAAAAATATGCAAAGACTACTTCGATTTTTATTATCTCACCTACATAAACATATTGATTTCCTTAACCATACCAGGACAAAATAATATTTTCTTTATATTGCATTCCAGAGGAAGTTGTGCCTTAACTTGGATCTTATTTAACTGTTATTTATCTACATCTCTTGCTTCAAACTCTCTGTCAGGAACCAAGCTACCACCTCTCTTTCTCCGGCAACCTCAATATTCAGTCTGTAAAGCTGAATTCTGCTGAGTCCAGAGATCAACACTAACATTGCAGCTGAGGAAAAAAGCTCAATATATTAAAAATAAGGATGCTTCTTGGATGCATCATCTTTTTGAAGAAAGTATAGATATGAATCAAAAGAGGTGTCAGGCACTATCCCTTATTTAAAAAAAAGTATAACCTTAATGTTTATTTAAATCTGTTGTCAGAAAGGAAAGCATTAATACGAAATGCTTTGAACAGCCTATGACACTTGCCTTTAAAAATGAAAACAATGGGAAATGGTTAGAAGTGGAGTCACTCAGGCATTTTCATTGATTAAATCTCCACTGGTATGACATATGTATTGAACACCAACACATATATTTTGACATTTCCTGATCTCGTAATTTCATGGCTTAAAAGGGGAAGGTAACACCTGTAAACTGTATCACCTGAAATCTAGTCTCACCGAGTCAGTGATAATTTTGCCATCAAATCAATGTAGGCACTCATTTTAAATATAAGCACCTAAATGGAAAACTTTTTTTTTTACAGTTGATTTTATGTAAAACCAAAATCTATCAACTTAAATGCTAACAACTTTCTTCTTATTTCAGCTGTTGTACTCTCTCAATTCTTTATGCTCCTGTTGCTAAACCAAAATAGAAATCACCTAAAGGAGATTGACATGGAATGGAATAAATCAACATTTGTTAACTTCAAATGGAATAATTCTAAGTCAGGTTTCAAAATTAATATTTTTTGCCCATCTGTCCTTTAGCATGTTGTCCATTCCAAGTCTCAATCTCCCCTTGCCTCCCAGCCACTAGCAAGATCATACAGATGGTTACTGCAAAGCTGTTAAGACATATCTGAATGCATATTTATCCACTTGGCAAGACCCTGCTACAGCTGTAAGTGGATGCAAATCTACATTACAATGTAGCCTCAGTCTCTTGGCTGTGTGAGAAGCAGCCATGATATTAATGGTGCTGCTTAAGACAATGCCAGGCAAATAGGAAGTAAGTGAATGCAGTCTGAGCTAGCTATCGCAGCACTGTTAATCTGCACCTCCGAAAACACTTATTTGGGCATGCGAAACAAGCGTATATCTACACCTACATCAACACTCATTTTCATTTGTTTGTTTTTGGAAGCAGAAAGTGATAAGGTAAGATAGCTCCACCAGATGTCATGATGAAAGAACACTATGTAGGTGAGTATCTGATACAATCACCAGAAAACCAAACTGAGAGGCTCTATTCCATCGTAAGGACAGGTTTAATAAATACAGGTGGCACTGCCAGTCAGCGATAGTTGCTCTTGTTCTGGGTATGTCTTTGTTCCAGCGGCTAGGAGAAGAGCAGTTGTCATGCACCACGAAAGAAAGTTACTTAATAGGCAACACCCAAAAAATTTTCAAGAGAATGAACTATAGCAATAAAAAATGCAAGTTTAGAAAGTGTTTCCTGAAAACAAGGCAGCACTGGAATCTTCTCTTTATCTCAGGTCAATTGACTTGTCACAGCAGGAAGTAGATTTGAAAAGGAAATTGCAAGTCCTTAGCAAGCATGATTGGAGGAATTGAGTTAATAGCTAGCAATCAGTATAGGTTCCATAGGGTACTTCAAAATTTAAATGTATGCATACACCAGGACTGCAGAATGCCTGAGTTCTGTCTTGTTTATAAAAAACAAATGGAACAACAGGAAATTTAAATCTCAAACAAAAATGGTATTTTTTTACTTATGTTGCTGGAGTTTAAGTGTTCTTCCATTTAATATTTCCCTCATTTCAGCATACGATTGAGGTATATACATTGTGTGAGCCTCTGACCTTGTCTTATGCTAGCGACCCTCCCAGTAACAACAGGCTCCTAGACGGTATGTGCCACACAGAAAGGTATTCTGTGTCACCATGTTGGCAGAATATAAATGATTTTTGAACTCCGTATTTCACTGCCATTTCTTCAAGCCATTTAAGGCTCTCATTGTTTCACATGTCAAAAATGAAAAGAATGATAGTTTTCTGACCTGAGAAGCTGGTTTATCCATACTCTTGAATGAGTGTGCACTGTATACAGCAAGCTACAGACACAAATGAGTACGACAACACCTCTAACAAGAAAAGTTTAATTTGAGAGGGCAGGATAAGCCATCATCCCTCCAATGAAATGTAACTATATTCCAAAAGTCTTCTTACCCTTTCTAATACAACACACAAGTTTTATGCATAGATTCTTTTCAACAGAATTACAAAAAAGGTACTAATAGTTCCTCTTTCCAACCAAAGAAGGCAGATACTACATGTTGCAGAAATTTGTAGGTGGATAAAAGGCAAGATAATTATAGGACAGTGACAAATATAATGAATTTCATTTCCACAAGCATCTAATTCCCCTGAGGAAGAGAAGAACATAGGTTTTGCATGGTCCTCTTTAACAAACAAATGCATACCCTGCAATAAAGTAGTATGAGATGAGAGGATGCATTCCAAGCTAAATGTACACTAGACTTGTCTCCGAGGCAAGGAAAGGACAGATCCTGGAAAGTACAGCATGGCTGGATGCCCACATGCTCGAGAGCCTGGCAATTTAGATCAGTTGATTTTTGTGTTGTTTGAAAAACTTTTTATACTTACTGTAATTCTCTCATCTTTGTCATCGAGAGGGGTCCCATCTTTTTTCCACGATATAGTGGGTTCTGGGTGACCTCTTGGGGGCTGACATTCCATCACTGCAGGTTCACCCACGGCTACCATTACATCTGATGGATTTTGTCTGAAGTCATCCCGTAGAACTGAAAGAATAAAGAAAATGAAGTAAAAAATTACCTAACAGTACACCAATAGCAAAGCAAACTGTTTTGTTTTGGTCTTTAATGGTCTCTGTTGTTACTGCATTTTATATTAATGAACTACTCAGTTAATGCATTTCATTTGGCATCTGCAGATGGTCTCTGGTACTTCCACACAGTAACACAGAAACCCCATGTACAACTCATCTTTAACTTGCAACGCAGAAGACAAGTGACTGACACTGACAGAGGTGAAAGGCTGACAGACATAGGACTGTCTGCACAGAAGAGCTGCCTCGCTGCTAGTACTTGGCACAGTGCCTGCCTAGTGTGTGAGCACAGGAATCTGATCACAGCTGAGGGAAGCACAGTGTCTTCCGTTCAGGTAGAATGTCACTTGGGGTGAAGCAGGATGGAGATGCTTTCTGCCCCTCTTTTTCTAAGACACATGGTCAGCCTGCCAGTAACTCAAAGGTTGGTGGTGAAAGTTGGCCACTGGCCATATGAATTGCACCTACCCTGAATTTATGTCAGAAATGAACAAACTAACTGAACTTCCCAGTTCTTAGATGAAATTATAAGATGCCAAACATTTGTGCAACCTTAGCCAAACTCATCTTTGCAATTTGGCTTGTGTTTTTTCAAGGGGGGAGGGAATCTTTCCTGGTCCCTGGGAGCCATCCCTTAGCCTGAGCCAGGACCACATCCTTCATTTGCAAGCCAATTTTACTAGCTTTTCATAGAAAGTAACATTATTATTGCAGCATCATTATTAGAATTTGTTCTTTCTTATCATTTGGCCAAGCACAAGCCTAGGAAACTCTAGTTCCCTTCAATCAACCAAAATCAGTTTTATCAATAGCTGTGTGATTATTTTTATTTTTTGGGAGAGGAGAGACATCATACTGTGCTCAGCAGACCATTACAGAGGGACACTGTTTAACAGAATAATGGCATTCCTACATCTTGCCAAGTAAGTGGCATTAGGTTCAATCTAAAAATAAATAACTCCAATAACAACAAATAAAACACTCTAGTCCTCTCCACTGCTGTGACTTCATCCACACTGAACAAAGATACAGTTAATGGAGAAGTTCATCACAACCAAAGGACTCTAAGATTTTTACAAAGCTATCTGTCATTCTTGCTACCTGCCAACAATCTTGTGTCAACAGTAAATACTGCCAAGAATCTGCAGCAAAAAATATACCCCCCAAGCCACTGACCACAGATACATGGACATTCACTTCTCAATAGTGGTTTGGTTGTGAATGCCACTTCAAAGCTTGGTGTGATTCACTGTTAGATGTTAAGGAATGTGGGTTTGCTTACAAATTGGCAGGTACAGCACTGCCAGCAAATCATTCCTCTCTCTAAGGTCCTTCATGCTGTTAAGACCTTTTAAAATTGTCTGAGGGCAAATGGGTCATCTACTTTGGGACAGAGGTATATACCTTTCTCACGCCTACTTTCTGCAAAGCTGTATAATCTAAAAGGAAGGGAGGGAGCAAAAATGACTTATAGTTCTTGTTTTGGAGGATTATTAGCAAATAGCCCTTTCAGTAGTCAGTAGGACTGTCATATTTTTCTTCTAAAGTACATCTACCCTACGCTGTGATACAGACTGATTCAGTAGCTCAGTCACCGGCCTAGGTGTTCAGCTTGGCTCATTGGAACATAATACACAACCAGGAAAGTTTCAGATTGATATAGAAGTGTAGATGGGAATCAAAAGCAATAAATACAGAACATTATGCCACTGTTCTAGAAACAGGACATAATCTCTGGAAGTTGCAGTGAACATCTGTGTACCAACAAGACTGAAGTATACTGCAGATCTCACCAGACATCATCTGGATTTACCGAGCCCCTTTTGTACCGAAGCACTCACATTGCATATATTTCAGCTTAATTACTGAGGTTTCTGAGTGCCCTGGAATCAGGAGATACTGATGCACTGAAAGAGGAAAATCAAGGATAAAGTGTCTCTATCACTAACAATACAAACTAATACAACAGAATGATAGGACTTCTTGAAGAAATTATAGAATAATCGAGGCTGGAAGGGACTTCTAGAGGTCATCTAGTCTACAACAATGAGATGCTACTGGATGAACATACTCTCTTGGATGAACTAAGTCTCTCAAACAGACTTAGTCTAGAAAGTTTATTTAAAACAAAAAACCCAAACCACAGACCAACTGGTTAGCGTACAAAAACCTGAGAAAGCACGATCCATCTATGAACAAAGAATTTCTCTCGCTAAAAAGCAAAACACATGGATATTTTCCTTTGTAAGGACTACAGAAAATTGAAAATGTTTTCAGCTCAAAAATTAATGCAGGGTACATCTAGAGGAAGTAGTATTTTTTTTCAGAAAGGGGAATGATGTCATTTTTAGTTATTCAGATGGGTAAGTCAAAAGACCAATCCCTTAGCCTCCCTTCGGCTTTCAACAAACCTAACCGGCATTCTCTTACAGCTTCCTTACTACATTCCCCTAGATACTGACGCATCAAAATTGCATACATTAAATTATTTTAGTTATGGGAGTGTTAAAATACTAGTCACATTCACCAAAACCCTCATAAATACTTATTCCATTTATACTGAATATGGCATTAATAACCAGATGCAACCTCCTGTGTTCCTAAGCAGCCCTCAAGGCAACCAGTCACAGTACATCATGTAGTGCAAGTGGCTAGGTTGACACTGACACTGGTGAACTCAAAGAATTTTTTTTCTATTTACTTTAATAGAGACTTGATCTGGCTTGGAGCCACTAGTTACATTACTACTTTTTTTTTTCTTCCACTTCTCCAAAATAAAGAACATCATAGAAGAAGAAACAGAAGTTGCACCAAATTACTAAAAACCCCCCATGTATCCAGTTCCCAGTGCCAAAAGCACATGAAAGTGCAGACGTTTATTTGCTACACCACAGTTCTATTGCAACACAATAAAAGAGGTGTTTTGACCATGGGTAAAGAATCCCTCTTATTACTGCTGAAGATTGTATCACTTGGATAAAGCTAAGAGATATATTAAAAAAGTGCCCTTAAGTTTAAAAAGAAAAAAATCAAGTGAAGTGATCTTAATAAACCGTAAGTGCTTTTTAAGTCTGAAAGACCTCATAAATCTAAGAGGAAAGCCTATCAGATAGCATCTCAGATGGCTTTTAGCACCTCTGAAGCAACAAAGTCATCCAGTACTTGCATAATAAAAACAAATTATTTCAGTAATTTCTACACTCCTTAGCTTTACATCAGCTTTACAAGCACAGTACCTTGTCTGTAAACCAAGACTTTTCACAAATTAACCAATGCTTAATAGAATGTCTTAGGAGGACATCAAAGGCCCAGGCCACAGATACATCAAAATAAGGTCGGGGTTTTTTTTCATTTACTATGAATTATTTTGGCTCTAACATTACATAATTAAATGCTAACAAAATGTAATCCATTAGAGATTACTCCACAGATAGTCATCATGTAATTATTTTTGCAGCTGTAAAGTAGATACATGCTCTGTTTTTTTTGCCTCAGGCCCTGGCAATCTTGCATGAAGTTATAAATTTAAAATTTTCTTCCCTTACTGGAAAAAAAAAAATTTTCTTCTCTGTCCTTCATAGTCAAGGCTCACTGTAAATTGAGAATACATTTCCTTTTGAAGATATATTGGAAGTATGCTTTGAAATCCAGAACAGCATGTGCTTTCAGTCACCAAAGGTCAAACTTCACCACATTAAAATAGATAAGAGGATGCTTGCCTTTTTTTAAAAAAAAAAAAAAAAAAATTCAGGGCAGAATCTTCATAGATGTAACTCCCTCCTATATTTCTGACATAATGTTGGTAAGGTTTTCTAACATTTTATTCTAATAAATGAATAATGATCATTATTATCATTACACAGCTAGGACAACTCTATGATCTGATGTGTGAACTCTGAAATCCTGTGTTTGTGCTAAAAACACTTTTATGCTATGCTTGCTGAACTAATGAGGTTCAAGAGCAATTTTTGTAACTCCACCTAAAAGTCAACTAGTCATACAAGTATTTAATATCACATACTAGCCAATCAATAGAACAATTACACTTTCCCCAGAGAATCTCTTGCAGAGCAGAAAGAAACTAGCAATCACTTGAGGATAAATTTTTAATGACAGGTAACATGAGTAGAGACAGCATTATTTGTGTAAACCCTAAACACTGGTTTTCAAAATACAACATCCAGTGTTGTGTGCTGGTTTTTTTTTTTTTTCTTTTAAAGTTCTTCATTAGCTACTATGAAAAAGAGTAGGGAGTCACTGCTGGGTGAAGTGAGAGGTAGTTAGGCAGGGTTTTTTTGCATATACACACTGCAGATATGTAAGGAAGAATATTGTTGAAGTTTATCAATAAATAACTGATCTATTTCAAAGACAATAAAGAAAACACAAAAAAAAAAACCAAAATCTACCAGAAAACTCCAGTGAATACATGACAAGAACGAATTTGTAAGGAACGCACTAATTACGATTATACACTGTGGATATCATGCCTTAACAGGTGGTATCATTTAAGATCTGGGAATAAGAAAATCTCCTGAAAATTTTGATTACAGGTCTATTCTAGTCTGGAATATTTTGATTACAGGTCTCGTCTAGTCTACTTCATGCTAGATCAGATCAAAGTAGTACACTAAAATATATCCGGGATCCATAATCAGCCAAAACACTACAGCGAAGGTCACCCAGTGATCAGAGGAAGACAGGGAAATGAAGATGTTTGGGGTGCAGTTTCATAATCAGATCAAGATCAATCTTAATCTATTTAAATTCTTACAAAAGACATCATCCAGACTTCTTCCCACTAACTCTCCTGCATTGTCCCAGACAAAGCACAAGACTATTTTGCAAGTCTATTTGTTAGAGAAAGATCAGGAAGCCAAAGTAACACACAATTAGGTAACAGAAGAGATCCCAACAATTTCCACGCTTTCAGAGTGAAGATAATTCAAATGTTTCTTTGTATTGTATCACAGGCCTTAAAAAAAAACAGGGGAAAAAAATGAAATAAATAGAAGAAATGCTCATTCCTCTCACTGTTTTCTAAAGAAAACAACCAGACCTCAGCTAATGAGTAAGCTTCCACCCAGCAAACATCAAGCTACAAGCTAAAGCTGAGCAACGCAACCTTAACAACCCACTGCTCTGCCTTTTTGCTGTGTTAAAAATCCCATGTAACACTTTTTTTTAAATCACCTACCAACTCTACTAATTCCTGTAAATATTTAACAAGTATTTCAATGTTTCCCTTTTCCTCCCAAGCAAAACAACAGTATTACAAAGGAAGTTTTCATCTAATATTTAATCTGCCTAATAACATAAGAGGAACAAAACAACAAAAATGAGCACTTGCTTTAAAATGCCATAAGATTAGGAAAACAAGAAAATGGGATTCAAGAGGTTATATAAATGTTATAATCCCACAAAGTTATAATCAAAGAGAAACATAAATTTCTTAGTCAGGACTGAGCTGTTACTGAAAAGCAGAACTAGGACTTATAAAAGAAGAATTTAGGACTAGCAATGATCCCTTTTCCCCACTATCTACTGAACTTGTAATTCAAATTTACTGAGATGCAGGAGACATTTTTTGGCATTCAAATATATTATAAGATGCTTGTCAGTTGGAACAATGCTTTAAACCAGGTGCTTACTTTTAATTACAGCCCACTTAAGCATCAGCCAGAACTACAGTACTTTGTTTAAAGACTTTGCTGGCATGAAGTTTACACAGATGTCAGAACATCATTTTTAATGCATGCATGTCGCTAACAGGAAAGTGTTATAACACCTAATTAAGTTTAAAAAGAACAAAAAATGCATGCATAATCAGATTTAAGTCAACATGTGTGCTACTAAAATGTATTTTAAACCTTATTGAACCCTTTAACAATGCTATCTGGTTTGACCAAAAATTTGATGGTTTACAAATGAGAAATACTCTTTTCTGAAGACAACTCACTAAAAGTTTCCATGCAGTCATATAAAGTTAAAGGAAAAACTGGTTCCCTGAAAAAAGTGATTTCCTTTCTGAAGATGTTAAAAACAGATTAACACTGACATAACTACAGTACATGGTCATTAAAGTGGAACAGAAGAAGTAAGGATAAAAATAGTCAGAAATTACTGTTATGATCATCTAAAAATATCACTCACATAACACAGGCAATAGTTTTATGCAGTGACCAAGTCCAGCAATACAGTATTGGACATTTGAAGAGATACCTACACTTTTGTAAGGCCTTCAACAGGTAGGGACTCACTTCATGTAGCAGCCAGCCTGCCTACAGCTCCTCACTTTCATCATGTTCAGTTCCCATCTGATTCCTGCCTTGAAGCACTTTGATCTCTGCTACTGGATCTAGTGGCAGATGCCAATCAGTCCAGTATCTAGATCTGTAATCTTCTTTTGGCCTTGTCTGAGCTTCTAAACTATATAAACCCCAAAGGGATGGCCTAACAATTTACTGCTCTCAGAGCCAGCCCTCCAACAGCACAGGACTTCCCTGGCTGCACAGCCTAGGAACTCACACTGACTAGGTTTCCAGATACAAGAGACGGATCACTCTGGAAGAGGCTGATCATGAAGTGATGACCATCACTTAACATCATCACAGTAGAGATCGATTTTGTATTGACTATACATTTATGACAACACATTCAACGTAATATATTCATACTGTGCTGTCCTGCTCTGCTTTAAACTCTGCCCTTCAGCAAACCTCACTAGCTCAAAGCCTGAAGAAATAAAACTACTTTAAAATCCAGTAGCATTTTTTGCTTAGCAGTCATACGTATTTGTATGAGTCACTGTTGATATACTTCACCTGAATCTTTGTAACTTACATCACGGGATCATATATATTTCTATTTCAAGATCTTCTTTACAAGCTCAAAAAAGCAAAGGTAAAGGAAACAACCACAAAAAATGGGGTTAGTTAGGGTTAATGAATGTAATAAGAGGTCTTGTCTTTTTAATTTGATGTTGAAACAATTTAAGTTCTGCCTTTTATTATTATGCTCTTTCTCTTCCTAACCTTTCTTATTGTCAATGATTAATTTTTAAAATTGAAATGACAACATTTTTAAGACTTTGGTAGACATCATATGAGGCACACACAAATTCTACCAGCAACTAAAATTTGGAAGAATTAAGAGTGATGAAAATACCATTATTTAACTTGAATGAATGAAAATTAATTAATGCATGAATTAAAGAGTGAATTGTATACACAGGATTCTTAAAAAAAATCTGGGAAGATATGTTCAGAAAACATGCATACCTGTGATCCACCACAGTAACACAGAATTTCCAGCAATGGGAAATTGTCTACTTCTCATCAAACATGCAGATCTGACAAATATTTTACTGACTCTGGTACCACATTCTGCTATAAGAATGCTAACAGATTAAAGGTGTCAGGGAGGGGTATTAAGTTCATGTTACAAAACTGTGTAATTGAGTATTAACATTATTAGCACTGCCTAGCTGATGACACCAGTAAAGAGCACTGATGTTCCAAGCAACAAAGAAACAGCTTTGTTTTAGTGATGATTAACGGAACCAAGACACAATTCACGATTTACTGAAATAGAGTTAAATATAGGTGTTAGATGCATGAAATCGCAGTAGTGAAATTAGATCACATTTCTAAAATGTTAACCAAATGTACTGCCTCAATTACTGTAACCTTTAAGTTGTTTTTAAAATGTATGCTCTCCAAAGAGTAATGTTTATGATGGATTACTTTTTACACAGCACCACCACACTGGGATCTTAATATCTACTGAAGGTCAATAGTTACATTCTTTGCAAAAAAAAGTCGTTTCCTATTATACTCAGCAATACACATTAGCAAATACAACACCTGCATGCATCTAATCCATCAATGTAGAAAGAAATCAAGGAGTGTTGCACCTACTGGATCACATAATTTAAAAGGCGCTGATGACAAATACAAGCGATATTCTTGCACTGAACAATATGCTACACTGCAAAAGCAATTAAATGTTGAGGTATTTGGCAATAAACACACTGAATGCATATGAAGACATTAAAATAAATATATTTATTGTCATTCATTACAGTCATTAAGAAACTTACAATTGTTAATAGGAAGAAACGCATGCGTAAGGAGCAGGTTCCAAAAAAGGACTTCCGTAAAAACCATTGGCTAAAAGTTACTGACAGTAATTATAAAAATTTATGGAAAGCGCTCACAATCAGTCTGATTTTATTTCACTAGTTGAAGATTTGGGCTTTAAGTATTGCCAGGAATCTTACTGAGCAACATAGCTGTCAGCCCATAACAGTATTTCCATGTGTGGAAAGGAAAGTGTGAATGAATTAGATGATGAATTGAGAATCAATTAAATGACCAAATCTGGTAAGTCATATAAAGAGTAATTTTAACTCCTGTGAGAAGGGTAACTGACAGTCCTAAGAGAGCAGGCTGCAGCACTGGGAAACCTAATTAAACCCTAAAGGATCTGTGATGCCTCAGGCATGCGACTCTGAGAGTATCCCTTAGGTTGACTGAAAATTGAAAATAGATAAGGAGAAGGCACCTAATTATTAATTTGATAGACTGTGCACTAACCTCTCAACATCTTCCAGATATTATGGTCTAGGACAAGGCATTTACTACCTGTAAGTAAGAATTTACCTGCTGGAAGAGTAGATTCATTTGTACAGACTACAGAGACAGTTTCCTTTCACATGTTCTCAATATTTACAGTTATTTTCTTTTTTATTACTATTATTATTATTTTATTGTACCTTTTGTTTTAGATTTTGGGTGTTGTTTGTATCATGCTTCATCACAGACAATACTTTTAGTGTGACTAAGAGCAGATTTCCAAACAAATGAACACAAACAAAGGGGTTTTAGACATAGGTCACAGAAGAAGTGTGTCTTTGGGACATCAAAAATTAGTTTTCCCTAGGCAAAGGAAAATCCTTAACTAAAGCACAAAGAGGTAACCGAAATGACAAAAGAGGTCTAAGGGCCAAACAGTGAAAGAGAAAAGGTGAGAAGATACTTCACCAAAATGCCAGTGTTTTCCTTAACTACTTACTAAACCTTACCTCCTGAGCAGCACAGTTTTCTGTTTTAAGAAAAAAGAAACGAACCAACACAGAAATTACATTGTCCTGTAACTCAGGGTTCCAGGGAGAAAAAAATAAAGGAAGGAACACAGGTAGCAAGGACAGAAGCAAACATTTAGCCAGTTTTCAATGAGAGCTTAAAGCTAAGATACACGGCACTGGCAAACGGAACCAGATTGCAATTGATTGAAAAGGTGTTGTTGCCAAATAGCAAGATATGCTGGCTTGAGATGTGAAAAACTGACTCTCTTCCCATAGTTACCAAGCTGGAAAATCCCTTGCTAGGCCAAACCTGAGGAAGCCTTATTTGTCTTAACATGTGCTGTTAAAAGAGGAGATACAGCTATTCCACAGACTTGGCAATGAAACAGTGGCAGCACTGGTTCTGTAGGACAGGCAGGACTTAAATGGCCAATGTTTGTACAATTGCTTATAATCGTCCTTTCACTCTGAAGAAGCCAAAAACTTATCAGAGGAGACATTTTTCAAGAAAAGATTCACACACTGGCAATAACAATGTTTCTGCAGTATACACAGCTCTAAATCTGCATATGCACTATGCTACTCCTTTGCTGAGATCCTGGCTCAAGGCAACAATTTCAGCCAAGTCCTTCTGCTTAGCATTCAAATTTCAACGTGTTATAACAGTACCACTACCATCAACGTTTTTTGAAAGGACTCGATTTCCATGAAAAAATCCCCATTATGCTGTTAAAGTGGTTGAAAAATATATGACATTTTAATATCACAGAATATACAGTATCATTATCACACTCAAACAGCTAAGTCACTTCTTCAATGTTTGGGAAAATGATATTCCCCCATAACATCTGAGGTCAAGCCTGAAACATCAGTCAGCAGGTACAAGATGCAGGCACTTCACACGGCTGAGTGGCTCATTCTAAATAACAGCAGAGCCAGGAACAGCATTTGTTGGCGCCTGACACTACAACAAAGCCCCACTGATCAAAAATGTTGCTGAACTATTACATGCACTTTTATTCTATTCTATTGTTGTTATTTTATACAGTTGTATTGCCTTGAAAGAAACTACAGATCTCAGAGCACCACTGCCTTTTCTCAGCTCTCCAGACTGCTATACAGCAGGATATACCTGAGTTAATAGTGGATGTTTCGTTAATTATACACTGCGTGTCCAATTGCATGAATCTATCGTTCTTACGGTAATGTCACCTTGCTTCCTTACCTCCTAAAACATTCAAGATGTAAACTGACAACAGACTGCCACAGTAGAAAAAGGTAAACCTTTCCAAAATTACATCTATGCCAAATACCATATACTTTTCAAATTACTTTTGATGGTTTTAGAAAACATTCCAGGAAATCACCTCAGGGAAAAATGGCAGACAGCCTTATACAGGGGTCACAGAGAAATATAGTCTTCATTTAATTCAATTAACTGCTTTGCGCTAGATCCCAAAAGGTATAGGCAAACATTTGTTCTATTTCAGGCATATTCTGAGATATGAATCATTCCGCTTTCTCAGTATAAAGAAGCACAGTGCAACATCCTACACTAAAATTTTTTGTTGTTCAGAAAGACCTTTAGACAGACATTTTCATGATTTACAATGATAGCTCTCCATTTACAGAACCATCCAAAGGCTTTGAATATTGTAAAATTCTATGTAGAACATTACAAAAAAGTAGCAAAATTAATAGCTACAATGGAAAATGGTTTTGTAAGCAAATGGACATTAGCAAATTCACCAAGCTGGAACTCTGGATTGCAAGTCTTGGAGATTTATAGGGTACCATACATGGCAAAAGACAGTAACATCATGCAGAAAACTACTGCAGTTGGACACTTATCCTGGCTTCAATCCCTATGAGATATTCAAAGGCAACGTGCCAACTGATCAATATGTTAGTATTTAAAGTGCAATAAGTGCTACTGAGTAAAAAAAATCAGAGAAGCATTGCCTGTTAGCAGAGTCTGCCTTACTGCTGGCAGGAAGGAGCACACGAAGTTTTGGATCACCCCATGTGGTAAAACAGCAGCCAGAAGCCTGATTGAGAATTAACAAAGGGAAACAGAGGGTGATGCTCAGCATGAACACAAATGCGCATAAGGCCAGCCAGATTTCATTACTGAAGATTTTAATTTTGATTAAATGCTTCCTTTTATATTGGGTCACACTCATTGTTTTCAGCGTTGTGTTTTCATTAATATTTTAATACACACAGAACATTAAGTTGCGTAACTTCAGTGTTGCAGATCAAGATAGCATCTTTAATAACAGCTACCAAAGAGATGCTGGCATCCAACGCTGCCCAACTTTGTAACGCTGCGAGGCACCACGTGCTGGTAGGGACTCCGTGGCACGCACACCACCATGTCGGCACACATTGCCAAGGAAAAGGAAAGTGGACAATACAGAATGGTGTAGAAATCATAATGTAATTTTAGTAATTTGAATGTTTCTTCATTTGATACTTTTTCTTGATTCCACACAAGCTGGGGTGCCGTCAGGAGAAGTGTCTATGCTCCATTTCCTTTGCTGTTACAAACCCGAACTGTGGGGTGCCATGACACACTCTACAAAGACCTACCGACTCTGTTAATTCAATTTGTATCAGTCCTAAGCAGCTCATATAGGTTAATTTCTTGGTAAACCACAAAACTCCTAGGTGTCCATTAAGAATTGTTTCAGAGCGAAAAAGCAAATGTTGTATTGTGTGAGACTGGGATTCTTTCATTTGTCTATGAACTCTGAATATAATTAAATTTTCAAGTCAGTTCAGTAGACTGGTTCTTTTCTGTATGTTTAAGCACAAAAAGTAAGCTTGAAAACATTATGGGACTTGATCTAGATTATCAGCAGATGCATAAAAATGAAAGTCATACCTTTTCAGGAGAGTTTTAAAAAGCAAATACATTGTGACTAATTTTGGTAAATGGGATACTGAGAAGCCAGTGATTTTGCAAGATAAAAGCTACTGGTATCTTCTAATAACTCAGAAACAACTGCGTTAAGGGGAAAAAAGCAACCCCAAAACACTGTCTGGACTGCCAAAAACTTTACGCCTATTTTTCTGATATACTGCAAGAATACGTTTTTGCTGTTATAGGACTTTCTTGTAAACAAAAACTCCAGCTGGTTTGGTGCTGCTTACTTTCATTTCATTTCTAGTCACTCTACAAGTTAGTGCTGAATGGCACTGTGGAGGTTATTTAATGTTACTCATTACTACTTGTGTTTAATTAAAAATTAATTTTGGCTTCTCTTCAGTTTGCTTCCAAAGAGAGAAAAAAACCAAGCTCAAAAGCAAATTAAAAGTTCCTGTCTGGATGTTTTTATGTCAGTATTGGAGTCTGGATCAGGACTGCACTGTGAAGGAAATCTCCAAATCTCCACCACCAACCTGGCTTTGATTTTTACCTTGGGATAGGGCTTGGAATGCAAAAACTATTTGGAGGGGGATGGATGGCACTAGACCAAAAGATGAACACCAGGTTCCAGTCAATGTTCAGGGAACAGATTAAACTTCATCTTTGGGACCCAAACTCAAGAAACATGCACAGTGTAGATAATGTTTCTCAGGCCAACTGCCTTCCCTCTGTAAATACACTGCTATTGCGTTGCACTACTTGCAACTACTTGCTGTTGACATATGTATAGCAGAACTAAGAATATCTGATATAATAATAATAATTCCTTATTAATAGTGACAATAACACTCTCATAAAGGACAGATAAGTTTTAAGTTCATAGTACAGGTTTTCTTTTATCCATTTATTAAATTTTGGCTAGTGATTACAAAACCAACCAGCAGCAAGAGGGCTAACAGTACACTGATGCAAGGAAATAAGAAAATAGAAAATAGCAAATAAGAATCTTCAAAGTCACCATGTTCATTTATATGACAATCTAAAGCAAGAAGATGAATTCTCTTTGCTAAAGAAAGCATTTTGTTGCTGATGGTGTGCTTGAATGAAAATGACTGGATTCTTTCAGTACCTTACCATGACAAGTGATTACTCAGAGGCTTTTCTGAACTTTCAGACTAAAGCACTACAGTTACTTCATGTAGAAAATGCCTTTAAATAGCAGACACTCCTAATGTTTATACAAACTGCAAGGTGCATATAAGCACTCAGTTTTCTTTGTTATGTTTCTCCATCATTTCACAGCAATAAGATACTCATCTCTGAACCAAAATACATGGAGTGTATTGCATGGTACCAAAAAATGCAATACATGTGCACTACAGCTAAATGTTAATATATATATTTCTGTATTTTTAATTTGCTGGGGGGAAGGAGTATACCTGTTGTGTCATTACTAGATCCTCAGAAATAATAGTATTATACATCCACAAATCCAATGAACCAGCAACCTAGTGTAAAATGGGAACCCTTAGTTACCCATAAAATAGTAAACAGGGGAAAAGAAGTTAATGCTTTTGACAGTAAGCAGAAGGAAGCAGTGCCACTGGCATTTACTCCCATTACTGTATCCCACTTCTGTTTTCACTATGAAAAAAAAAAAAGAAGTCTCTATGAACAATGCCTAAGTAGCCTTTGTTACTTTAACATGTAAAACTATGCAAAAGTCAAAACTATCTGATCTCTCAGGGGTAAATTTTTTTAAAGAGCAAAGTGGTAACTCTATACATATTCAACTAAAAAACCAGTAACAAATACCTCACTAAATTCTGTCAAGGTTCATGGAAGCAATTGGGTTTTTTATATACATCATTTGGATATAGGCCGTTATCAAACTATCTAGAGAGTTAATCAACAGTGAACACTCTCAGCAAAACAGGACTGATACTACATAATGAGAAACACCAGAGCTGTAAACAATGGAAATGCATTTTATTCCCAAACAGTATAAATAATTTAAGACTTCCAGAACTGAAATTAATCTACATACCATTTGAAGCACACAGAACCACCATTTCAGGAAGAATAATAAAAGGTAAGGGAAAAACAGATGGACAATTAAAAAGACACTTTCCAAGTGGGAATACACTTAGCTTAGTAGTGCTGGTAACAAGTAAAGAAATAAACATCAAGGAAATCCTATTACATGGATGTATATTTTTATGATTCCCACCCTCCACCCCCAAGAAGGGATCAGCGCTTTTTTTTCCTCTGGTGTGATTGGCCACTGAACCTGCTATATCCATCAACATCTCTCTGATTAACTCTTCAGCTCTTTGAAACGTCAGTGTTTTATAGGGCATTATTTGCAGGGAGATGGAAACAACCTGATTTGCCCATATTTCAGATGGGCATTCTCCTGTTAGCCCTCACTGCCCTAGAAGCCCATACCCTTTCATCCCAGATGAAGTCTCAACAGCGTACTTCAAAGGAAAAAGATACTTATGGTGTCTTAACCATTCCTTTGAAACTGAATCTGTAGATCCAATATCATCTAGCAAGGCTAATTGCATAGCATGCAAGGGAATTACTATTATTTCAATATAACTCACCATAGAGAAATGATGAAAGCTGAGGCACTGTTGTAACAAGCTTTACGTAAAGACAGCACCGCAAACAGACTACCAAAAGGAAATACCTTGTACAGGTAAAACAGGAAAAATTCAGAAATCATCTTTGTAACTTTACCAATTATATTCAAATACCAGCAAGCTTGCCCTGCAAAGAAAACCTTGGGAGATGAGAAGGACAGGAAAAAAACAGAGAGAGCAAGAGAGAGAAAAAAGAATGCGGATATAAAGAAGGTATGCAATGTCAAGGTTAGCTGTTACTCTCTCTATATATATCTCTTTCATTGTATTAACTCACTGTACTTGCTATTTATTTTACATTCAAATCTCCTTATCCTCTGCAACTTTTACATCTTCCTATAACACAGGTCCGAATTACTCTACAAGTTGATTTAACATAAAGTAGAAAAACATATGGAAAAGCAACACAGAAACTAATGAGAAAATTTCATCATTGAAAAAAAAAGTATTTCTCATGCAGCAACAGTACTAAAAAAATTTATGAAGAGTGGCATGTGCACAAGTAGAAGTATGACCTCAACAGCAATTTGAAAAACTTTTACTCCATTAAACAGCTTCTACTGTAAGAATGTAAACAAAAGGTGACTATTTTGGAGACAACTAAAGGTTTTAATGTAAAAAAGAATTTTTTATTCCTCACCATGAAAATCTGTACCTTCCGTCAGTTTTGTGATGTCCGTCAATGCAAAAGCAAAAGAGAAATACTGGAACCCAAATTAGAAAAGAGCTGAAGTGTGTCCCAGTGTTTCTGGAGCAGCAGTAAGTTTAAGATATGCTTAAAAGCTTTCTTCAGTCAGTGAGAGACCTGCCAGTTCTCCCTGTAAACTCAGGGAAAAGGTCTTCAGACTTGTTAATGTAGAAGTATGGTGTTCAGGTAAAAAAAAAAAAAAAACCCAAACCCAAAACAAAACAGCAACTAAAAAAATCTACCAAAACCCCCCAAAAATAAAACAACAAAACAACCCTAACCCTAAACACAAAAAAACCCCAAAACCACAGCCACACACAAAAAAATTAATAACACTAACAATCATTGTTTTCCAGAATGGGAACTGCCTTCTCTATCACTTCCTTACATGAAAGTGGGGAGGTACGGTAACATGAGTCCCACTCAACACTGCTTTCAGCTACCTCTGATTAGACAACAGGGACCATGTATAATCTCATTCAGAATGTCACAGATAAACCAACAGTCACTAAGGGCTGGTATGCAGTAAGAAGATCCAGCTCCACACGAGGTACCAGGGATTCAAAACGGCTTTGTACATTTATGAAAATGTTCAAAGAATTTCCTTTTTCTTTTTTCATGTTTAGCATATGAGGAGGTTGGAAATTGTTAAAATGAATGCTTCTGTACATTTATATCTATTCTCATACTGTCCAGATACTCCATCAAAATGATTTTTGTTTGTGATGTTTCCAAATAAATGTAATATACTAGCATGTGCATGTATGTTTCTTGTAAAACACAATGTCTATAGAATTTATGCACGTTTACATTAGGCAACAGGATCAATCAATAACATTCAATCACATTTTTAAAGGCAGACAAATTCTTCAGAAATGGGCTGGATGTTACTTAGTAACTTTAACTATTTTTCCATGTGAGTATTAGCAGGACTCACATTCATCAAACATCTAGTATTTTTACAGACATTTTATGTCAGACGTAAAAGGCCTGAAATCTTTGATTTAAATGTTTTTGAGAAAACAGCTACAAAAGAGAGCAAAGAAAATAAGATGACTTTTAATTAAACACATAAATTAATATCTAGTACAAAATAACACATTACCGATGTGTTAATTGAAATATTGTATTCTGAAAGACAAATATATTAGTAAGCCAAAAGGATCTGGCCTTATTTTATTATACTTTAATAGAGAGGAAACGGAGTTAAACAGATGGCACTAAGGATTTCTCAATGAATTCAGTATCTGTGAGTAAATGTTGCATAAATGCCAATTAAAATGTGTCCGAGTAAATTTACATCCCTTGCTGACAGAATGTAAGCCAACCTAGCTGGCTTAAGATCAAGGTTAAACTTAATCAACTGCTCAACTTGTAGCAAGTTGCTCTCAAATCGTACAGAAATTCCCAGTGAAATAATAAAACAGTGTTCCTATTGATTTGTATTTATTTACATTCATAACTTCTCAAGCATTGGGCCGAAGCACAAAGCCGGGGGGGGGGGGGGGGGGGGGATGTGTGAATCATCTGACAAGTCTAAATTGAAAAGAAGTATTTATTTGAGAATTAAAAAAGCTTCTGCAGAAATGTTTTGCAGAACTTTCCCTTTTTAGTTTTAGGAAAGAACTACTTCAGATATTTCATGATAATTTTTGTTATCCATGTAAGCCACTTTTTACTTCCCTTTACTCTGCTACTGACAAATTAACAACATCTTATATTAGGCTGTCATCTAAATTTTTCATACAATGCAAAGTGAATACAATAAAACACATACAGAAAAGGTTATTTTGAAAAGTTAAAGCAGTGCTGCTATGAAACTCCATAGCAGTTCTAATTCAATCTGGCATCCAACCGACTTGCAGTAACGCACAGAGAAGAACAGAAAAAATGGTACCTTTGGTATAAAAAAACCCACCAAACACCACAAGAAAACTCAAAAAACTTTGATATTTTGTCATATATTTCAAGAATTACGAAGTGCAGTCTAGCAGGTCTGTACCCAGGAAAGCTGATCATCCACTCTCATAAGAAAAGAAAAGGCATTTTTGTGATGTGCTGAGCCATCCATAAAAATTTGGTATCATTGACTGAACTGGGGCAAACATACACCAAGCAAATCCTGGATCTTTTGCAAAGCTAATCAATTAAGTCCCTTTATACATAATCCATTTGCACAGCCTTTTCCCATACCAATTATATCATGCTGGCAGCATTTTGTTGAGGGAAAAGCCAGTCAGAAACTATAAAACATACAACACAACAGCAAATGAAATTAAATGCCTGAAGTGCAAATTACTATCTAGGAAATGAAATCTGAACTATTCATGCATGCACACATACTAGTAATAAATTAAATGATGGTAGTCAGGGGAAAGACCTAAATGTCATTAAGAAGAGTGCAATGGAAACACTGGTGCCCCACTCAGCAAGGAGAAAATGAAAGCTTTCCTTGCAAGTGGGAAAACAAAAGGTTTAGCACTGTTATCTGCAATAGCTGGAATAAAGTGACCCAGCAAGACTCGTATGTACCCTTATGTATTTTTAGATCATAGATATTATACCAGATTTTTAACAGTTCAGTAATTCAGCAAAGTCTGTTTCTTAGGCACTTCTGCAAGAACTGGCTGCAGAAGTCCTGATCATGTCTTTTCTGGAAAGCATCACTGAAAATTACATCCTTAAGCATTTTGGTAACCACAGACAATGGTATTGGAGAAAAAAGGAAATAAAAAAACTTGTAAGACAGGGTCCACAGCAGACATGCTTCCTAAATTGAATTATGAATTGGGTCACGTCAGCAGAATTTTCAGATACGAATTTAACTAAGGATGGACAGCACACTGCTCTTGACTGCCTCGTGACCTGTAGTCTTTTTACTGCGGTATGGAGCGACTGCAGTAGGAATGGTAAAATACTAAAACACTGAGGCAGTCAAAGGCCATATGGCACAACACAACTGACTATGTAATTTACTGTGAAAAGAAGCACATGGTCCAAAATTAGAAAACTTGTCATTCAAAATACCATTACCAAGAAATATAAACCAAAAAACCTTCCAAAGCACAGGCAGTATTCGGCACAGACGGAGGCCAAGGGAAGGAAAGACAGATGGACAGACTTGTACTTGGCACTGCTGAAATCATAACCTGGTGCACACCGAGGGTGAGCGAACAACCGATGGTGTCCACTTCAGGCCCTTTCTGTCCTCTACCTTCCAGGAGAAGCATTTTTGCTCAGCTCATCTGAAACAAGGATTCTGGGGGAAGAGCAAATTTCAATGGACAAATGGGATTGCCCCCGAAAGTCAGATTTGCCCTTAACCACCCGCAGGAGGTCTGTGTGCTGTGTTCTTCTTTTGTACATCTTTTTCTCTCCAGTTATTATTCCTGACTGCACCCGTGCTTGATTTCTGCTACGGGATAATTTTCCAACCCCTCTTCAGAGGCTTTATATCCTTGCACTTAGAAGTTTCACCAGTCAGGACAGGCCCATTCCCCCAATCAGTTGATAATGGCTGAATGTCACATACATCACAGCAAACTACAAGATTTTTCAAAGTGGATTCAGACCTTTTCCTGGCAGAACCACCTCTAGCTTCACAAACCAGTTTTGCAACTGATGGTTCAGATGCATTCGTCTCAAAGGTCTTGGAAAATGAAAGGTAGAACACCTAATAGGATGGATCAGGCCCTTCAAGCACTAATCCTAACAATGCTTGTAATGATACTTGTATTAGCTTCTTTACTCCAGCTGCAGTGCAGAAAATAACACGATGGAACAATTGCTGTACTTCTCTGCAGTTGCACACAGAATCAACACTTAAAGATTCAACTGACCAGCTTTCATTGTTTTCTGCTGTAACTGCTGCTCTATTTATTCCAAAGAGGTGGTGACCTTCTGGTAACCTTGTTCTGTGGCCATGAATGAATGGAAATTTGAGTCTGACCTCACTTTATGACCTCTACACAAAGAACTATACTACAATGATTTTGGGTCTTTATGTCAGCATGTCAGATAAATATTTTATTCAGTTGCTAACTGGATAACGCATTTTCAAAACAACTCACAATGCGAATGGATTTTCAAACTATATCGCTAAATGAAGCAAAAATTCAACTAATTTTTTAAATATTTAAATACATTTGACATTTAAGAAATACTGGACATATCTGCCTTAGTGAGTATGCATTATGCATTTAAAAAGTTTTAGCTTCCATTAGGAAGGAGGACTTATGGATAATACATCTTTTTCAAATGTCTTTTCATGTACACAAAAACATCAATTTGTGTCTAGTACAAATTACAGGTAAGCCATCTGATGTGTCCCTTACTACCTTTGGGCAAGCTTAGTCTAATCAGAGTTTTTCCACTGAATTACCCAGATCAACAGAAACCCTGCACAATTATATCCTGCTCTCTAAAACAGCACATGATCTTTGCTCATGTGGGTAATTGCCAGGGTGGAAAATTGCAGTGAGGATGATGGTACAGATGTTCTTTTTCGGCTGACCAAACAAAGTGAAAGAAAACAAAGAATTCCTGTTTCATAATGACTTCTATTTAAAATGCACTGTTTTATACACATTTGCACACACATAAACAATTATAATGGGAATTTTTAACAGATTTTTCTAAAGGAAGATTACATTCTTCTGTTGACAGTACAGGAAAGGATTAGGTTATAAGAGAGAGGAAGTAGTAATAAAGCATCAACATGTGAAAAACAAATGTTCAGTGTTTGCAAACTGTAAGGATGTACACTATGATACTTATTAAGTTAAAGTTGTCCAAGAGGTTCCCAGAGAAGGACAGACATGCTGGAGAAAATCGTTTTCACTTGTATGCAAAGACGAAAGACAAGCAATCTCGGCACTGACAGGATAAAAAAAGATTTGCCTGCAATCGTTACTACTGCATTACTGCTACATTTACTGCTTCCCATCGCTGAAACCAGAAATGGCACTTTAAGGGGATGAAGATAGGTCATCATGAGTAATTCAGCATAGACTGTTGCAGAACCAGGTTCACAGAAGAGACATCTCATGAAACTTGTTTTTCCAAATCTCGCAACACCCTGCCCTCCTCCCATCTCGTACTTCTCGCGCCACAGTTACTCCTTGCTGTGTATACCTCTGGGAGCTGTTCTCCATCACACGTTTGTTCAGTGAGGCTCTACCAAATTGTGTTTTGTTTCGTGTTTTGGGTTTTTTAATTTTTTTTTATTTTTTAATTTCTTACAATTAATTATTTTACATTGCATCCTAAAACTATCATTAAACATTGTTGCTTAGTTGAAGTTTTCTAACATCAAGGTTATTTCCAAAAGCGTCCTGCTTATTCTGAAATAAAAATCAAACCAAACAAGCCTTAGAGATTATTTTGCATCAACACACATTGGCACCAGTCTTCAGTTATGGCAGTACAGAGTGATCAAGACTCTTCCATGTTACGGGGAAGGAGACAGAACAAGAAAAGGAGGCACAGAACCAGGTGATGGAGAGCTTAGAAGAGCACTAGTTGGAAACTCGAACACCACAGAATCCCTTTGTCTTAGCAATAACGTCATTTCTATCAAAATGAGTACCATAACATATATCGGAAAAGGAGGAGTTGGAACAGAAATTGTACTGACCCAAGAGAATAAACTATGGGCAGTAGTGAAAACCAAATGGCCTTCCTTTACCAACACTGAGAAATATCTGGGCTGAAGGTCTTCCACCAGTGTACCCACAGGCCAGGAGAAATGGAGATCTGCACCATGTTTCCTATCTTTCAGTCCCCCATCAGCAAAAGTATTTGTATTTGAGAAGGAGGAGGAAAAAGTTAACAAATGTCTTACATGCATAAAATTCTGCTTTTGCGAGGGGTGCAATCTCAAGACCTACATCTCAAGAATAGCTGGTGAGAATAGGCACAGGACAGAGACAAGCGTTGCCCACCTTCTACAGTCTAAGCAACAGTACTTTCCTGTTGTCTATCTTAAAGCAGACTTTTGTCCTAGTTTGAGTTGCTTGGACACAAATACTACTCATTCAACAGTGAATATGAAAAAGACCAAGAGGCATCCACGTCACACTCGGACAGCATGTGGCTGTCACCCATCTCAAGGGCTCCATTTACACCTAAACTTACAATGAGGGAAGGAAGAGCGACTCAAAGTCAACATGAGAGTGGGCACCAGGATTAGCTACCCTCAGCCCCATTTCTCAGAAAATACAGATGCTTATGCATCTGGATTAAGAGAAATTACTGGAAATAACCAATAAAGTTATCACCACTTTTCAAGAAATACAGTATCTATTTTATGGTTCACAGCTGAGTATCTTGCAAGGTGCGTAGTTGCTGCATGAAATCTTGTTGGCACTCTTTACCACTCCTTTCATTACTGGTTCCTGTCAGCATTACTGATCATTTCTTTCAGTCGATTTCGTAAGTACTGCCCCTCTGTACTGCTTTGCTATTCACCATAAACATCTAGTGTCAGAAAAGGAATAAACCTCCATGTATGGTATAAACTGCAACTGAAAATCAACCATATTTTTTCAGATGCCTTTTTACAAATCATGCTACAAGCCATCTGCTCGGTATTAGGCAAGACAGAAGGAGCACTAGAGGAACTGCCTTTCCCTAACATTTCTTGTGCTGGGTTCAGTCAGGAAAGAGCTAACGCTCTTTATCATGGCTGCTAGGAAACTGTGTTCCTGGATTTATGCTGAGGGAAGCACTGATAAGTTCTCAGCTGGCGCTGGGGAATGCCTGCACTGAATTCAAGGTCTTTCTGTGCTTCTGATACTGCAGCTGCATTCCCAGCTCTCGCTGTCTCGCTACAGGCAGTGCAGGGACACACAGTTCAGACACCTGACCCAAACTGACCAAAGAGGTATTTCATGCCATAGTACGTCATGCTGGGGGCAGAGGCAAGGAGGGGGTCCAGGAGCCATTACTCTCCTTCCCTTACTCTCTCTGGTTCGGTTCCATGACTCCTGCGTTAGCTGCTTCACTAACTCTTGTGCTGGCTCGTTTGGGAGGGATTTGGTTTTGTTTAGTTTTCTTGGTTGTGCTATTGCTGAGAGGGTTCACTCAGAATCTGCTGTGACGGCGCTCGGGCTGTGGCTCTCGGGCTCTCTGGGTCTGACTCTCATTACTCAACACCTGGTTGTGCATTGGTCAGTGGGTGATGAGCAACTCTGTCATTACTGTATCATATTGTATCATATGTTTTATTTTCTATTATCTTAATTACTTATTAGTAGTAGTATTTGTATATATTAATTTAGATTTAATTAGTAAATAGTTCTTATCTCAATTTTATGAGCTTCCTTATTTCTTTTTCCTCCAATTCTCCTCCTGTACTGGAGGAGGGGAGGAGAGATCTGTGAGAGTGGCTTTGTGGTATTTGGCAGAGTTAAACCACGACATTTCTGAATACTGATAGAGAACAGAATATGCAGTTATTTTACAATGATATATACACTGTTATTTATGCATATTCTTGTATGATCTCTAACCATGAACAGGGACGGAACTGTTCTTCCTATCAACCTCAAGCATGTGTTTTATGTATCCTCATTTAGAATAAAGTAATCGAAAACATCTGACAAGAGTTTAACAATAACAAATACGTAATTACTGAGAGTTGCAGACGGAAAGAGTAAATCCACTATTTTTCAGCACTTCATAGTGTTACCTATCTGGAGGACAGTCAGTTCCCATTTGCTTCCTCTGCAGAGCACATATCCGTAACTACAGGCTACGCTCACCCTTGCTTTGTAGTTCACCTTTATGGGCAACCAAGGCAAAAATACAGCATCCTTTGGGCTCCGTTTCTCTCTAAACCAGCCTGTCAAGGATCAGTTGTACAAGGCAGGTTCCTAAGATGCTGACCATCTCTCCCACATGCAAGTGACAATGAGTCAGAAGAACCATTTCATTTCTATGTAATGACCTAACACTCACAGACTGAGCTGATAGCTAAAAGATCTGTCATACTCTTAGACTTTCAAACACTTGCTCCAAGAGAATGGAGGGGAGAAGGGCAAAGTGGAGAACAACTTATTCACTGCCTCATAACAAAAGTAAGTCTGAGGCATAATCTCCCCCCCTCCCTTATCCAAAACCCAGGTTGTGGTGCAGGATTTTAACTATTTATGTCTGGTTAAGCTCAGCACTGCGTAGTGTGTTTCCCTTTGCCGTGCCTTGGCCACAGCTCTGGCAGATTGATCTGCACTTCTCTGAGAACAGCTGAAAACAGCTTTTACTACCAAAAGGATCAAAATAATAAATTTAGCAAACTATTTCTTGATTTGACTTGAATCACTGGATATATTCAGTAGATACGCACTTAAATTTCAGGAAAGTCATATTAACGATACTTAAATTGCTTCCCAAACAAAACTGAGAAGGAAAGGGTATTAGCACAGACACAACAGTATATATACCAGTTTACCTCTTACACCTAGGCGGTCAGCAATTAAGTTCACATCTGGTGATTCACAGAAAAACTTGTAATGCTGTCTTTCTGAACTATGTCTCAAACACTAAGCTTTTGGTTTATCTAGACAATAAAAAACTAGTATTGGCAGCTCATCTTGGTTTTATTTGTAAGCTCTGTTCTCCTCAAAATATAAGGCATATTATCAGAGTAATTTAGCATGCAGCAGTTCTAGGCTTCAAGCTGCTTTAAGTATGTGGTGTTGAAAATCATCATCTTTTTTTACAGTGATGCTGGCAAAATTCTTTCCTTTAGCAAACACATCAGCACTGAATTAATTAAGCAGTACTTTGTACCTTATAGTAAAACATACTACGATGTGGACTGTATTTTTTGATGCTGTGTTCACAGAAACAGCTGGATGTGCACACTATGTAATCTACCACTACTCACATGATGCTTCTGTGACACAAAGACGGACTAATCTCTTGGTTCTTCCAAGAAATGGGAAGTTCTTCAAAACTATTTTAATCAATAAGTATATACTGAGTACCAGGACTCAGTCAGGTAAATTTACTGTTGTTCCATGACTGTCTGAAAGCTTGCAAAAAATCAGCAATGTTAGAAATGGATCATGCAGAATTGTTTTCCACTACATACACAGTCCACTTGGGTATCCTTTGAATGCCATTCCTTCTCCACTATAAATGCCACGTACACCTTGTGTGGGCCACTCAGGGTGTACCTGCCCTCTGCAGACAGATTTGCAGAGTAGCTGCAATTAAGCCAGTACATCCGCATGGCACGGTATCAGTGATGTGGGGATTTCACCGCAGACCTGACATCAGTGAAACCACATAACCCAGCACCTGAGATAACAAACCTACCCGTCAGTGTTTACTACCTTGGGAAGAGAGATTTTCTTCTATGAGAACCACACTGACAAGGCTCTGCAGTTTGAACCTGCCTTTACCTTCTCTAGTCCCAGTTTCTCATCTGCAAAAACATGGGCTTGCAACACAGCTAAAGGTCATAAAACATTAGAAACAAGAAGGGCGTGGAAAATTCTCAGCTAGATGTAGAACATGACCCAGATCTAGACGTAAATACTGAAAACGTAGATAAATGCTGAGAGGATTTAGATCACTGAGCCCTTCAGAAACTAAAATGGCTTTATCTTAATGAAAATCCTTCCATCCTTTCCATATTGCCAAAAGTCTATGCGCATATGTTAAGAAATTCAACTTATTCATAGCTTTCTGTGCTTGAGGTCCTATTTCTGCCACAAAGACAGACACATTTTCCTTGACCACACTATCAATATGTTAACCTGAGAAGGTAACAACAAGATGCCTCACTGTATTTGCTATACCCACATAAAATTCTGAAATTAAAACCTGCAAACCATTCATCAAATAGATTTAAATCATGCTGAAACTGTACAAGTAAGATTTTCTATTGTCTGTTTATAACATAAAAAGCCCTGTAATCATCTATGTGATACTGATCTGATAATTTCCATTCACCTGTTCTAACAGGAGCAGAAGGTTAATAAAAGATGCCGATTTAAATAAAAAGCACCATAATTGGAATCTCATATTTTCATTTGCTCTCATAGTACCAAATCCTGCAGAGTAAACAGCTGTCACATTCCTGAGGCAAAATATATGAGGACTTTACAGCACTGATTTTTATTGGATAATGAGGCTACTGCCATACCTGGGTCTATGCTAGCATTTTATGTACGCTCAAATTACATTTACATTCTTTAACAAGCTCCTTGAAGCTCTGTTGATATTATGTGTACTCTAATTATTGCTGTACTTTAAAGTTATATGTAATTCTGTTGACTTGAATTCCAAAGTTCAGAAACAGCTACAAAGATGACAGGAATAAAGAGGACAGCAGCTCAGTATATTCGTGGAGCTGGACTACACACAACTCTTCCACACGTTTCCAGGTTTTTGAATTGCCTAAATAATGATGATTTTTGGTGGCAAGACAAAAATTTGTAATCATCAGAATCCTCACCTTGATAGATATGCTTTCACAGACAAAATCCCTTAACCAAAATCAACAGTTCCACATGCTTAAAACTCACAGCATATATTTATATACAGACATGCAAACACATATGCACAGGTTCACTGTTTGTCAACAGTTCTGAAAAAGCAGGTAATCCACTGGAAGTCCTGGTACCTCCCAAGATCCCGACAGTGCCTTTGTGCTCTTCCCATTTCAGAGGAAGCTCTGGGGTCATAACAGCTACACCACCGCTAACACAATAATCTGTTTGCAAGCAAACCTGTGTTCAAAAATAGTGTAGGAATTTGGGGGGGGTGTTGTTGCTGACTTTAAAAAATAATGTTAAAAGCCTCATGCACAGGCGAGCTCTTGTGTAATTTACCTGAGAACACTGTTCAGCTAACTACCGTAACTCCTCCTGTGGTTGTGGCTGCAATACCCTAACACTGCTACAAGCTCACTGATGGCAAGACACTACATGCTTTTTTTAAAGAATAGTGTGGAGAAGAACAAACATTAGAATAATGCCAATCATCCAACTTACACCAATAAAGCAAATTCAAAATGTAAGATGAAATGTAATTCCTTACTTATTGTACTGAAAAATTCTTTATGATTTTATAGTTGGGTACACTAGTGGATGGTACCAAATTTCCAAGCATTATATAAAACCACCTCCACAAAGACGACAAATGTTCTCCTTTTTCTTCTCTGTGGTGTTAGCCTGTTATGGTTTTGAAGTGGTTAAAAACTGTTTCCTGAAACAAAGTTACAGCTCAAGTAAAATGCATTTATATGTGTAATAAGCATAATGTATTTTTAACACAATCAATAAACCTTCGTGTTGAAGTACTTTGTCATCACTAAGAGATCGTCTATATTCTACAAATCAATTAATTTATTAATTCTAGTATAGAAGGATTTTTAAAAGCTCAGACACTAGTCTACATGTAGGTGTGCATTAGACAGTTGTCATCATGTGATTGAATAATTTTATGAACTACAATTAAACTTACACCTAGATAAAATGAGTGAATCTTGGGTCTGTAACAGCAGAATGTCTATGGAAGCAGAGCCAAACTGGTAATTTATAAAACTGAACTCCATTTCAGTGACACTAAAATAACAGAAGGATTTATGAATAGTTTCTCTCCTTGTTACACCCAGATCTCTGTGTCATCTGGGTGAGGCTGAGGACTTAAGAGTATTTCACCGCAACTAATAAACCTATTTACTGAATCTGAACTAAGTGCTGAAGTTTACTTCTAATGAGTGTTGACTGATCTTGGCAAATAAAGTGAATTAGACCACACATAGCTGAGCCAGACAAGTCATCAGTAGTCAGTGTGTCCCCAAGAAGCTGAGAAACAACTTTTTGCTCATTCTGCCTTTTTTTTTTTTTTTGAAGGATCACCAGAAACACTCATGTTGGTAGTAGCACTATCTTGACATCCTTTCAGAGCTGTTCTTAGCACTTGTAATATCTTGTCTTGTTGAGACTTTTTTTTACAAGTTAAAAAATGGAGCCATTTTAACAGTTTATTTTTATCTATCCAAACGCTTATAACACACTCATCACCCTCCTGTGTTTGTAAGCCTGCGACTGGAGTGTTGTCACACAAAGGATTAACGTGCAAATCTGCCGGGGCCTGGAGCGCTCCACGTCAGACATAGGGTTTCATCGCTGGTCCCCAGAGTAGAAGCTCTGGGGTGGCACAGGGCTCTACTCCAAGGGCTGCTGGGCTGGGGGACAGAGGACCCCGCTGGTTTGACTCGTTTTTTCCCCAGACCCTGAACAACTCACATCACACCTCTCTGCTGGGTCTCCAAGCAGAACGCAAGCTATGTCACAAAAGCTATGCCTAGAAAGCCTAAATAAAAATTCAGTCTCTAGGAGTATTCTCTGAAAAATGCACAAAATACCACTAAAAGGTTCTGAGTATCATCCCATCTAATTGCTTCTACTAAAAGCAATGCAGTAATGCTACCAGTGCTGTCAGTCTCATGAAAGGAAAATAGGAAAAATAATCCTGACCTAACAAAAACATAAATTGTACATTTAAAACTTCTGCTGCTTTCACTCCCTTGAAGAGAGAACATGAAAAAGCATTTTCGCCTCCCTGGTTACACAGCAACTCACTTGCGGCCCAGATCAGGAACCACATGTAACACGTGCCCTATGCATCTATGATGATCTCTTCACCTGAGTACGCCTGGAAGAAGGGAAAAAACGCCCTTTATGGATGCACCTTTTAACACAAAAGTAACCTGGCAGAGTTACGAATGTATTTGCCCTCTGGACGTCTCTTTACGTCTGACTGCTGGGATGAGAGCATGCGAGCTCAGTAAGGGGCCTCTGGCACCTTCCTTCTCTGGGGCCTCAGGGCCAGCCCAGCCTTGGTGTGACCGAGGGCAGCCGCATCCCTCCGAGGCCCTGTGGAGAGGGTCCTTGAGAGTATGGCGGGGAGGCCATGGCCAGGGCCAAACCCAGGGATGGAGGACTGCGTGCCCCACCAGCCCTACACCCTAGCATGGAAATGCAGGGGGCCAATGCTTTCAGAGAGAGCAATGAAGGGTGTCTGCACCTACTTGTGCCAGAAAGACTTGGCAGAACCACGCTGCTGAAATTCCGTCACTGTAACTAGTCGTAATTTGATTTTCATAGTCACATACATCTGTGCTGCCTTTAACCTGGTTTTGGTAAATTTTACAGCAAAAGGCTCCTACAATTTTCTCCATAGTTTAGTTGTCTTTAAAATACAGATAATTAATGTACCATGTTATAGCGAAGTGTTGTTACAGCCAGATGAATCAGGCTTTCTGTAAAAATTTCAGGTGTGAAATCAAAATGTAAGCAAGACAAATCCTTCCAAACCAATATACAAAGGTTCAGTCTTATTTTTCACTGGCAGAAATTGCAAGCTCCAATGGCATTAGGTTGCGCAAAAAAAAAAACAAACAAAAAAAACTCCCAAAGAAATCTCAAAACCCAACCCCTCTTTTTTTTTGGCAAGGTCAGGTATTAGAGGCAGATGATTTGGAACACAAAACTGCTTGGATCACATCACACTACTGACCACATCACGACACAGGAAGCTGGAGCTCTTCAAAGGTTATTTTAGAGACATCAAAAACATTCACAGCCTAATATAATAATAACATCACCTTAAGAGTAACAGTGCATCTGCTAAACACCTTTGTGCAAAGGACACAGCTCATTTGCTCCCTGGAGATTTTCAGCTGTGCAGTGAATGAACTTGAATGATCACAAAACAGCAAGTGTTATCTGCCATAATTTTTTTTGTAAATACATTGCGAGATGGTCCTGAAGTTCCTCATAACTATAGCTTTTGCTACCTGCATGTTTTCAAGATATCTAGGATCTTTGGGCAAATAATGCTGGTTACAAATAAAAAAAACCTCAATGTTGGTGTAGTGCTGTAGGAAGAAATTAGTATGTCCTTTGCATCCAAGTTTCAGACAACCTGGAAAAAGTAGAAGGAACTGGGGTTTCCTTTAACTGAAATCTAGTATTCAGATAACCTTGCACACATCTAACCTTTGTTCTCTTACTATAAAAGCTGTTCTATTACACATGGAAAAACAGAGCACAATAAAAGCTATGGCATCTATTCACACCACAGGAATCCAGTTTAATTATTCCCAGTAGGAGATATGAAGTATTTGCTAATGCAAATACTGGACTCTCAAAACACTGACAACAAGGACCTGCACTGCATTTCCCCCACAGGAAATAAGTATAAAAAGTTTTGCATTTTACACTCTCTATGAGCACAGTATTTTCTGATGATTGTGCTATGGAATTAAAAAGGCAAATATCTTCATTTTCAGTAAATCCTTTGAGATTTTCTAATGTGAAATATGAATATACATATGGAATAATGCATAGCACAGGTATTTCTGTAAACAAGGACAGAAATGTAACACAGTACACTCAGCATTCATTTGTGGACTTGCCATTACGATACAAGCAACCTCCGTAAGCACCGAGCATTTTAGTGTTGTGTTTCACCATTACCTAGGCAGTTACAAATAAGTACCAGTTATAATCAAAACAGGTGATAAATTTGTAACACATAATCAAAGACTAAAGCCTCATTTCTAAAGAACTGCCTGATGAGTGGCAATAAGGGTTGGCTTTAAAGAAGGTTTTAAAGACGGTAGATTGATTTGCTAATAGTTTAATCAACAAGTCAAAAGATTTTTAGGGCATAAAATTCAAAACTGAAGCTTCAACCTAAGCCAAATCAATATTTACTGCCAAACACTAGGAGTTTCACCCGTGTTCTCTGCCAGTTCTCCACCCTTTAACCTTGCCCATGGTCACCTCTCCATCCCTCTTTATCAGTTCCTCCCACAGGCTTCCTTTTCCACTTCCAAGTTATTTCCAGTGTGAATTATATATATGCATATACATATATATGTCTTCATCCAAAATACTAGAGCTAATTTTTGTGGTTTAAGCACCACACAGCTGCTCGCTCACTCCTTCCCACAATTGGATGGGGAGGAGAAAATATCAGGAAAGCCTCATGGGTGGAGACAAGGACAGAGAGGAATCACATACCAGTTACGGTCATGGGCAAAACAGACATGACTTGGGTGAAATAAGGCAATTTATTTTATGAGAGGTAAAATCAGAGTTTAAAAACACCTTTTCCCCCACCCTCCCTTCTTCTTGGGCTCAGGTTTGCTTATGATTTCTGTATAGAAGGGCTTGGGGGTACTGGTGGAAGAAAAGCTGAACATGAGCCGGCAGTGTGCGCTGGCAGCCCAGCAAGCCAACTGTATCCTGGGCTGTATCCAGAGAAGCGTGGCCAGCAGGGCAAGGGAGGTGGTTGTTCTTGTGAGAGACTTGACTCTGCTCTTGTGAGACCCCATCTGGAGTGCTACATCCAGTTGTGGAACCCACAACATCAGAAGGATATAGACCAGTTGGAGCGAGTCCAGAGGAAGCCACGAAGATGCTCAGAGGGCTGGAGCACCTCTGCTATGGGGACAGGCTGAGAGAGTTGGGCTTGTTCAGCCTGGAGATGAGAAGGCTCTGGGGAGCCCTTACAGCACCTTCCAGTACCTGAAGGGGGCTACAAGAAAGCTGGGGGGGACTTTTTCCAAGGGCCTGTAGTGACAGGACAAGGGGTAATGGGTTTAAATTGAAAGCGGGGAGATTTAGTTTAGACATCAGGAAGAAGTTCTTCCTGGAGAAGGTCGTGAGGCACAGGTTGCCCAGCGAAGCTGTGGATGCCCCATCCCTGGATGTCTTCAAGGCCAGGCTGGATGAGGCTTTGAGCAACTTGGTCTAGTGGAAGGTGTCCCTGCCCATGGCAGGGGGCTTGGAACTAGATGATCTTTAAGGTCCCTTCCAACCCACATGATTCTATGATTCTACCTCCTTCCCGCAAGAGGCACAGGGGGATGGGGAATGGGGGTTGCGGTCAGTTCATCACACGTCGTCTATGCTGCTCCCTCTTACCAAAACCCTGCCATACAAAGTCAATACACTTATGTAGGGTCTTCTTTCAGCATTTTGTTCAAAGGCACACTTCATCATTACCAAAAAAAAAAAAAAAAAAAAAAAAAAAAAAAAAAAAAATTCTTTTAAATAATATTATTTTTATTTAAAATCTTTTCAATGTAACTATTTTAACTTGATACAATTTTGTAAAAAAAAAAAAAGGATAAATGAAATGTTTTAGACAAACATGGTAGATACACCAGCTTAACTTTTGTACAGAGACATATACACATCACTGCCATACACATACACATAGCTTAAAATTGCTACCATGTGCCAAGTAAACTTTTACAGATGTTCAGCAACAGAGTTCAAAGAAACTGCATTGTGTCTTCCTGGATATATACCAGCCAAATATATAAACCCCAAAAAATGTCGGGATATCACATGAAGTGTCCATTTGCTGATGTTCAGATAAATGAGAGATGCAGGACTGCTAATATTCTTTCTTTCCCATTACTTGAACTACATTCAAATGATGGTCTGCAGTTATTTTGAGCTTAAATCATGAGGCATTCCAGTTAAACTATGACATGTTTTAAAATTACTTTTCCCTTTGGCTTTCAAAAAGATATTTCTACATTGCAGTACATGCGTGAAATCCTCCTCTGAGAAACTTTTGTGTGCACACATAGAAAATGTCGCTCTTTCGCTCAGCATTATACACATAATTGAGAGAAAAAACATATTCCTGTTGGGTTGGGGTTACTTTTGTAAAATTATTCAAAAAAAATTTCAGCATTTTGCTTGGTAGAACTAATAATGTCCTCGATATGGTATGCCTACGTAAGGCATCACCTCTGCCCCAAAGGGTCTGCTTTTATTTTTTATTGCTTTTAAGACAAATATATTGCAAATTCATGTAATAGATCTAAAAATCTTGTAATGAAGCCTGTAACTGTATAGTAAGTTTAATTCATCACGTCCCATTGACCGCTCACCTGTTCTATACTCCTGTGCCCACTAATCCTTTTTCCCTAAGGTCACTTCTAACATTGCTAACTTTTAAATATTTGAACATCTCCTATCAATTCTTAAAAATAAAAATACAACACCCTCCCCCCTCCACCATGAAATATTTCCTTTCCTTCTCTCCATTGTGGAATTTCCATTTACCTCTTTATCCCCAAAACACCTCCATGCATACACTCCAAATTATACTTCCCTAAGGCACAGGACAAGCAATATTCAGTCCTGGAACAGTGACAGGTTTAAAGTATAATATTTCACAGACCATTAGGGCTTGAAAGAGAGGCTTTTTAGCATTTAGTGTGCTACAAATTCCCTTTCCAATAAGACAGATCCTGCTCCGATTCTGGATTATTCACTCACTCTCTCTATAGATGCATGTACACACATACATATATATATATACATACACACACAGAGGTATATACCCAGCCTAATACATGTCTCTTTATATACAACAGTCACATTTTTTCAATGGCAAATTTATGGAAAAGGTATATTAGGCAATTTTTAAAGGTTTCTACAATTTATTGCTTATAATTTTCCTTTCTTTTCTAGTTCCATACAAGTGTATTTGTTCCATGAGTGGGATTCAGTTATGCAAAGGAAGGGATGAGAAATAACATCGATGCAACTGAGAAATAATTCAAGACTTTTATGAAGGTAGATTTTTCTTCCATGCAAGTTATGTGGTACAGAGAATTCATGGTGTGTTGGTATAATATAATGGTTTTATTTGCCCTTCCTTAGGACGAATTGTGGAAGTAACTTACAGCTTTCATATGCAATACCATCAAAACCTCTTGCCAATAAAAACTACTACCAACCCTTCATACTTTCTTCCTCTCATAAATCTAAAATTTCCTCTCCTATAACATAGCCTATAGTTATTACTACTGAAAGATCACCAGATTTTTTTTTTAAATAAAAAGACAGTTCATTAGAAATTGCAATTTTGTATGAACAGTGAAATTCATGAAGTCTGATTTCTTGCAGATTTGTATCTCCTAAGCAGTTACTCCAGTATCTAACAAGGTAGCAACTTAAATGTAGCTTTTCCTTAGTTAGGTCATTTCCAACAGTTCTGTTCTCTGGTGTCTCATAAGGGCTGAACTCATGCACAGTACTTCCTCCAAGGTCTCTCAGTCTCTGGCTTTCTTACCTAGGTGCCTATATTTCAGGAAATTTGTAGGAATGGAGTATCTGAGAAGCTGGGCCCTCTCTCACCCCTTCAGATTTGGTTGAAATTGGGCAGTGTGTTAAAAAAATCTGTCCTTTTGGGAGAGACTCACAGGCACGTGGATGCACGTGTGCACGCACACCCAGGCACACGTAGCGTAATCACATAAACCTCATTTCCTTCGGAAACCAGGCTAAAAATGACACAGCAACAGCACATGTGAACACAGTTATGAAAAGCAGCTGCATGTGTTTTATATGAAACAAACATAAGGTCAACACGCATACAGGTTCCTTTAACAAAGCTGAACTGGCAAGCCTCTGAAATATTTACATAAATATTTTAAATATCCTCTTTCTGTGGGGCAGAGGATGTACATCTTGACATCAGCTCATGTAAAGAATGGTTCTTATTTTCTCTGGGTCAAATTTTTACCCACTGAAGTCAATAGAAGCTTTATCTCTGGCTTTCAAATCTACAGTCAGGATTTCTTCCTGTGAGTATATTGATATAATTTATCTGAGCGTGCTCATACTTCCCCTTTCTCTGGCTTCACTTATATAAATAATAATGTTTTTATATCTTCTCCATAGCATACATGAATATATTTGAGTAATTCAAAAATCTACCACTGACAAAATATGTATGAAAACTTTGGTAACAAAATTAATTAGAACACAGACACATTTGGAAACAAGTATCACTGCAAAACAGCCCTACAGTCTTAACAAGACAGATGAGCTTTTCACTGCTGCTGTCAACGGAAAGCAGTTTGGGCTCTCTTAGACCAATAGGCGAGATGTTTAGCAAACACTTTGTTACACTCAACTTCAAAAGCCATCTGGAAATTATACTATGGCATGTGTCATCCTAGTAACATAAAAACACAGGACTCTGAGTGATCTTAAGGGGCAACAGAATCCAACCCTATCATCCCCTCTTCCACTAAGCGAGAGACATTTAGTCCAGAGAAGTCCACAACATACCCACTTTTTATACCCCCACACTTCTCATCTGCTTCAGAAAGCTCAAGAAGAACACAAAGCTGGCACTCGCTAAGTCCCTCAAAAGACAACTCATGTTCAAGAATCTATTCCAAACGTTAGTTTATGCATGACTTGACATTATTAATTTCCAGTACTTTGTAGGAGCTACATTTCCTCTTCAAGTACTCCACAAGGAAAGCTTCCTGTATGGAACTTGCATAGTTTGAATGTTTCA
>NW_010264338.1:0-1621 GCF_000690775.1 Eurypyga helias
CCGGCGGCATCGTGGGGGCCCTGCGAAGAGGTGAGGGGGGCCCGGGGCGGGGCTGCCCACCCTGCGCAAACGGCTCCGCGCCCCCTGGGCCGGCCAAGACTCCGAGGGTCCCTTCTCCTGACCGAGCTAGGCACGTCCGTGCCCAAGCCTCTCTGCCTGCTGGAGGGGATGTTGGCTGCGGCGGGGGCATCCGGCAGCCCAAGGGCTGCGCCATGGCGAGTTCTGCTCTCCCAGCACAGCGACGCCTGTAGCGGCTCGTTCTCCCGTTTGTAAACGTGTTTCTCGCATGGGCTTTACCTACCGGAGGTTTGTGTTCCGGTATTCCTTCTTGTGTAAAGAGGAAATAGGTTGACCTGACTCCTGAGCCTATTATTTGCTGAAAATCTTGAGGTTCCCCAACATGGCAAGGCAATTTAAAGAAGCAGCTGGGCCCTGGAGACAGTAAGAAGGGACCCAGGGCTTTTAGAGACCACCTGGGAGAAGTGTCGCCTCACGCCTTTTGCCACAGGCGCAGATGTGGCGTTGAGGTAGATTTAAACACAATATCAACTGCAAGTGTCTACATACCCTATAGACACTGGTAGGAAAGAACAAGAGAATTCCAAAGCAGATGGAGCTCGTGAAAGTCACAATGTTTAGGGAAAAATTAGAAATGGTGCTTTTTTTTTCCTTTTTTTTTTTCTTTAACAGCTTAGTGCTATTAACCTGAGTTCACCTTAACACACAGGCTGCCTGCCTTCAGCCTTGCCTCCAAGACCCTCAGATGTTTCACGAGAAACAATTTCCTGAAGTCCCGTAAAACCGGGCTGCTGCTTTCTGATGCAGAAAAATACACAACCCCTCTGACTGCTACAAAACCTTTTCTCCTACGCAGGGCACGACAGATACTACAATAAATACATCAACGTCAAGAAAGGGGGCATTGCTGGCGTCTCCATGGTGCTTGCTGCTTACGTTGTCATCAGCTACGTCTGGAGCTACAGTCACCTGAGTAAGTAAAAGCACGGCTGAGTGGGTCTAAGGTGGCTTGGGAGATTGCTTGGGGCAATAAAAACCAGTCTGCTGCTGCTTTTAGAAATAAAACAAAAGACTCTGCTAACCATTAGCTGCTTGGATCCAGAACTGTGGGCAAGCAGATCTTAGCTACAGAACTTGAATGCTCTGTCAGATGGCCACTGTTTTCTTGCTGATGAAGAAAGCATAGGTCTTGTTGCCTGTCTGACCTGACAGTACTTAGAAACTACATGCTCTAGGATGCTTTGCTGTAATTTCAGGTACGGGGTTTTGTTTCTTGTGGCTGCAGTAAAATTAACTTGCTTTACTTTGAATGACAGAGCACGATCGCCACAGGAAGTACCACTGAAGCGTGACGGTGCAGCCATCCAAGACTTGGTTACTGGAAGACATCACAACTATCCATATTAAAATCTGTACGATTGTGACCAATAATAAAGTGCATACACTTTAAAATGACTGACCTGACACTCTCATAACCGACTCAGTTGTACCGTGCAAGTGAGTTTGTCTTCCCTCAGGGATCGATCGGAGGTGGTTGGGAAAGCGTCTGCCACTTGCGTTGCATTACGAACTGGGGAAAAGCTTACAGCTGATTCCTGCTGAA
>NW_010264338.1:1642-3088 GCF_000690775.1 Eurypyga helias
TGGATTCCTTCTGATGGCCATTACGCACAGGTTGGGCAACCAGCTACATGGCTTTTTGATGTGAATCGTAGACTGGTTTGGGTTGGAAGGGACCTTAAAGATTATCTAGTTCCCCCCCCCTGCCATGGGCAGGGACACCTTCCACTAGACCAGGTTGCTCCCAGCCTCATCCAACCTGGCCTTGGACACTTCCAGGGATGGGGCATCCACAGCTTCCCTGGGCAACCTGTCCCAGTGCCTCCCCACCCTCTCCTGAAAGAACTTCTTCCTGATACCAAATATAAACCTCCCCACTTTCAATTTAACCCCCTTACCCCTTGTCCTGTCACTACAGGCCCTTATAACAAGTCCCCCCCCAGCTTCCTTGTAGCCCCTTCAGGTACTGGAAGGCTGCAATAAGGCCTCCAAGATGAAAGAACAGTGCCTGTGCTTTAAGGGGCTTGTTGGCGTGGCCATGTGTTTCCAGCGGTCAGTCAGACTGGTGGTACTGGGGCAGTAGTGCTGAGCACTGCCTCAGATGAGATCGGTTTAGCTTTGAGGTCTGCGACTCGCGTGCTGTCACTGGGCTGCTTCTTATCTCTGATAACCCATTTCTACCAAAACTACCCGCTTTCATTTCTAAAAGAAGCTGGAAGGTTATTCTGAACAGGTACAAACTTAAAAGACCCTTGATAGAAGGCCCAGAAAGCCCAGAAAGATACACTAAAGGAAAACTTTGCCTCTTGACTTAAATGCAGTGGGGAGAAGTTTAACAGGAGGCACAACGTGCATAAACGCAGCTTCACGGAGCATCTGTGGGTTCGGCCCCGGCTGACGACCCTCTGTGCACACCCCACTGACACTTGAAACGGCCGCCGGGCGCTGCAGGCGGAACCTGCAGGTTCCTCTGAACAGGAGGGAGAACGAAAAGCCCATCAGGGATATGAAGAGTCAGGAGGGTCAGTGGTAACAGGATTTCAGCTTTGGAAAGCGTGTTCAGGCAGTGAAGACCAACTCCTGAACTAGACGGGGCAGGCAGACACCGAGGTGCTGCAGGTCGCTCCCCGCGTGCCACGTTACGCGTGGGTAACGGCTCCTCCTTGGGCTGCGTGTTGCAAGTGTCTGACTCTCCCGCCATCGTCACTTAGATTTCAGACTGCTATTCCGACCGACGCCGACTCTCCACGGTGAAACAACCACAGTCATTCCAACCAACACAGGCCCCGGTCACTTCATCTAGTTATATTGTCTTGTTCTCAAAAACAACCCAAACAATTCATTGACAGCCAGCTTTTTCCATCAGTACATTCCAATCAAAACAAAGTATCAGCAAATGAGAGAGGGGTTAGAATCGATAAGGTTCGCAACGTAGGGGCAATTTTTTAATTCATGTTTTCTCATTGGCCCTTTTGAGATAAACTCACCAAATGAACGGGGTTTGGCTTCCAGAAGCTGCTCTCGGAAGAG
>NW_010264338.1:3104-9360 GCF_000690775.1 Eurypyga helias
GAACATGCATCTCCATTTCTTAGTCTTCTCTAGGCTACGGAAATACCTGCTCAGTGTGAGCTCAGACAACAGGGGGGCTGAGACAAAGCTCTTCTATTCCTGCTCCTCAATCCACGTTCGTTTCCCTCCTTGCTTTTTGCACGTGGAAAACGAGCACAAATGCAGCTTTCCTACGACCACTGTTCCTCATCGTTTGGCTACGCACGGAGATGCCAATTTATCCTCCCCTTGGTCAGTTCTCACCCAGAAGATTTAATTTCTAACCTTCAGTATAGAAAGCACAGAAACAAAGCAAGTGGATGAAAATTTTACAGCCTGATGTACGTGATGTGTTAAATCGGCCATCGGGGCAAGCTTTACTGACTACACCAGGCTGGACCTGGGAACACAACTTTGCTTTTTAAGAGCTACGGGACAGCAGATTCCCTGCTTCCTCACTGAAGGGAAGGCATTTCAAGTCTTACTTTTCCCAGTCAGTCCTCCTGCTTTCACAGGGAGGGCTGAAACGCTGCAGGTTCTCCAAAGAGAAGTGGCAGAAGGAAAACACTTTAAAGAAACACTGGCATAAGATGAGCTTACGTAGAGTGCTGCACCGGTGAGGGGGTTGCGTTATCTACTTGGTTTTAGATCTACCTTTTAGCAGGGCTCAATGAAAATAGGTCGAGGCCAACTATCTGTTTTAAAAAGGTTAAAACATAAGAAAAAAGTTGTGGGCAATTACAAAAAACATTGCTTGACAGCAGCCAGCCTCTGACCAGTTCTTTCAGTAATGGCATTAATAAACAACCTGATTAATAGTTCACGACATAGTGCAAGGCAGAAACCTTCTCTCAGCGTTAATCGCTCCCTTGCACTCTTCCTTCTGCTCTTTTCACTGTCCACTAAGAAAGGCCAGATGTCCTTTGGTGCATCTGTTGGCATAATGACCTTTTTCACCACACTAAAAGAGAAAGAAAGAGAGAGAGGAGTTATTACACAGTTGCAGCTTTTTTCCCCTCCCCTGCCTCTAGCTGCCTTTATTAGGGTAGCCGGCACCTGTTCTGATTTAGAAGCTTTTCCGTGTGTGGAAGATGCGGCGTTTAGCAGGTGAAGCAAAACACGGTGTCACAAGGGATTAACTACCCAATATCCCTGTCCAGTCACAGTAATTTTTACCCAAACAAGCACCTAAGGCACAGAAGTTGGCGTGTACAACGATGTAACTCAAAGCTGATGAAACAGGTAGATTCTTTGCCCTTTTCTAGTGGCTTTGGGACTTTTGTGGAAAAACCACCAGAGATGAAACCTCAATTGGCTCAGAGTTTTACCAGTGCTTCTCAATGAGAAACGAAGGAGAATAGCTCATGGTTCGACCTTCATGGGGTGCACGAAATACTGAACGGTCTTTGCAGATGCAGTTTGTGTTACTCACAAGGATCTTCCATGCCAAAAGGGTAGAAGAAAATCCTTCTACAATTCCCAAGTGTAAGGAAATTAACTCCTGAGACAAAACTAATATTAGCTCTTATGCTGAGACGTGCACTTTTTCAGTCTCCTTTAACCGCCACTGTGGTAGGGCTCCCTGTTCTTTAGCAGACGAGCAAATTCTATCCTACAACAGCCTTAATTGCCACAGCGAGTCCGTGAGCTGACAAACCAGTGACCTAGAAGCCTCAGAACTCCATGCTAATTCCCACAGCAGCATCCACGCACCAAAAGGCAACGTCTGTTGAGCAGAGCGCACATTTCATGAACCTGTTTGCGCTGTGAAAAGACCTTTTGCAGGACCAACACCCCTCATCACAGCAGTCCGTCCCTTTGCCTGTGACAAACAACCAGCGGGATGAGAGTCCAGGTGACATGCAAACCAGCAGCAAGGCAGCAGCGTGCACTCCAGCGACGTGCACTCTGTACTTCTTAAATCTAGGACCCTCGGCTTTCCCTCCCCTGTCCCTCCCCTCTGAATTACCTTGTAGCAGGTGACTTGCTCCAACGGCCGGGGTCCTCTGTTCCCACTGTTGTTATTTTGAGACTGCATGACTCCGATGACTTGGGGTGTTCTCTGTAGGTTAGAAGAGTTTTGATTCGTTAAGTGCATCAAAGATAAAGGCCTTTATGGTTGTTATTTTGTTAAGAAGGGAAAAAAAGAGCACCCCACATATCAAATGATCAATTTTCCTCCAAATCTGTGTGTGGGTGCCCTACCAGCTGGAGCACCAGAGAGAAGAAATCAAGCACTGAGGCTTACAAAGCCCAGAGATCCTGCTTTTCTCTGGAAAGCAGATTTAGGGAGTAGGTTTAGGCTGCTAAAATATCATTGCCATCACCGAGAGATGTCACACAGATTACAAAAACTGGCAGATTGCTGCACAACCACATACGAGGTGCTTCTATGTAACGTGGGAGTGTTCTGTGACTAGATCTCCGTGTAAAGTTGGAGCGACTGTAGGGTTTTCATCACCACAGTGGCACTCAGGGCTGGTCACTGCTTAATTCTCGCACAGCACCCTTCCTGACAAGGCAGGGCCCCAAGCAACAGAGCTGCCACTGGAGCTGGAGGGCAGCGCTAATGACTTGAGAATGTTAACCAAGGTGAGGGGAGAAACAGAACAAAGCAAAAGACAAAGGCAGCAGCAGTCCATTGCAGTCAGATGGTGGACATTAGAGGGTTGGGAGGAGAGGAGAGAAGGGACAGTGCTTTGTGGTTTATTAGGATTTGTCTTCAAGTTCTTAATTACACCCTATTGCAGAATAGGAAAGGTTTTCCCTCGTTCAGTGAACATTTCCTCCAAGGCTTTTCAGCAAGATGGATCCAAGAGCCCAGGTGTCCAGTTCTGACCACTAGACAACACACCCTCTTCTAAAGCACTGTGGGAAATGCTTCGAGAGTGGGTGCGGAGGGGAGGCAGGGGGATTGTGTACCTTTTGCTGTGTTTGTGTCGGCTGAGGCAGGGGTGGTTGCTCTGTGGTTCCCATTGGCAGTTCAAACCGAGGGCTGGTTTAGATGGAAACAAGAAAATTGATTCTCAAATCACATGCCAACATTATACCATCAGCTCAGTCAAGTACCTCCAAACAAAACAAGCATTCAGCCAATTAAATTTGGCTCACAGGAAATAGATCTCCCACTTCTCACTTCTCTTTGCATTCTGATGCTCAGCCATTACACATACGCAAATGCCAGTCCAGCGTGTAGCATATCCCTCTACCTGTGAGGTCTTCTGGAATATGAACCCATGTGACCCCACTGCACTAATGGCATCCGATCACCATTCCTATCTCACTGATAACCCCTAAAGAGGCCCTGTCCCATATCCTCAAACCGTTACAACAAACCAAACGTTGGCCAGATCGCCAAAGCCATTGGGAAGCACTGGAGCACCCGCATTTGACATACTCCAGACACAGGACTGATGACAGGACAAGCCTGGAAGCATACTCACTGCATGAATTTACAGGTAGGCCCCTCTGGACAAAATCCTACTAGATAATTCACGCAAATGACTCTTCGAGTGTGCCGGTGCCTGCAGAGTGGACCTGCAACGCAAAGCTCAGTAGTTCACATTCCATACGTACGCACACCAGCACGCACACAAGTTGATCACGCAAAGAAAGAACAGCAACACCCTACCCTTGACTTATAGCCACAAGAACTGCAACTGCGTGCCATACATACCATGTTTACAGAAGCCTCGGTCATACCAGGGACAGTCTTTGATCTTAGATTCCGGGTCAATGTGCAAGAATGGGCATTCTTTGTTACTGCATTCCCCTGTACCAAAGGCAAACACACTTCTCAGACATTGGTGCAGGTTTGAGATCAAATGACTCTCAAAACATTACCTGGATCACGTAGCTCCCACAAAGCTCTAACCAACATTTATAAGTTCAGGCACAACAGTCTTACTGCCTGCCTTAACCTAGACGAAAAACACCAAGGACTCATCCCTTGTGAGTTCTACCAGACTGGATTATTTACGTGTTCTTTTAAAAAACAATGCGGAAACTAAATTTGAAAGAGCAGTCATGATAACAAAACCCCAACATTTAGTGCACCAGAAGCGTGGAGAAACTACAAATTGCACACTAACCTCAATCCAAGGAAACCTACAAGACTGTAAGTTTCTGACAGCAAGTTGCCTCATTATGTCCAGATCTCCAGAGCTGGAAAGCAAGTGCATAAAAGTTTTGCACCCCCATGCCCTCTGCTGCTCATCAGCTCCCCCCAAAAAAAAAGTGTCATGCAAAGACCAACTGCTCAGCCTCCTTCTCTGATACCCCAAAACAGAACATAAGGCATAAAACCCAGTAAAAAACTTCAACTTCCCCCCTCTTCCCCCAAGGGGCAAGCTCTTGAGAGAGAGGACATCTACAACACAAATTTAGGGGGATAATAAGGCGAAGGGCTAGACAGACATGAAAAGCTGCGATCTAACAATATCATCAGACACAGAAGAACTGCAACGCTCTGAAGACGGATGAGAGGGATGTACCAGGATCCTCTTCGCCAGACTCCCACGCTAGCAAAGAACGCTAAGGACGAGCTACAACGCCCCTTACCAAATTTGGAGTAGAAGTAACACTCGGGCATCTTGGTCATGTCATACTCATGCAGAAACTCGCATTGGTCTCCCTTTTTGCACAGTCCTCGTAGCCAGTGTTTGCAAACAACCGTCTTTTCCCCGCTGATGTGTCGGAAGGGGCACATGCCACCTGCACAAGGATGGGGCAAGGAGAAAGGAATAAAAGAACAATTAAAACCTGCTGCACAAGAAGGCACAGAGCAATAGCAACACTCCGTTGAGTTTCAGAAGACATCACTTTTTCCTTTTAGTGGCAACTGCCACCTGGGACAAGTCTGATGTTATCCTCTAATGATCTAAACAATATAGCCACCAGCTCTTAATCCTGGCATCCGCAACCACAGCAACTAATACAGGCACACGCACAGCAAGGTCTGACGTGATAACTCAAACTTTCCTTTACCAGAAGTTTTGCTTATTCACCTCCCAACTTCTTAAAAAATACCATTATTCCACAATTGCTGCAGTTATTCCTTCATTTTATCCTCTATCTTGATTATCCCCTCATCTTTACCAAAAAGAGGCTGTAGACACTGCTAACAGATCTAGTTACCTCCCCGCAGTGAGCACAATTGTACTGAAAATATTACTTGCCTTTTCCACAGGCCGCTTTTAAAAAGAATTCACAAACAGCCGCGCCTGATTCTGCAGGGAGAACAAAGAAATGTGATTAATTTGAAATTTCCCAACAGCTTTTAAAGTATTTCCTTCCCCAAAAAGGCAATCTGGTCCTCAACATCAAAAGTAAAGCAGCGTTTTGGTTTCGGGAATTTACTATTCCTGCACAAGATCCTTGTTCGTGTCCGGCCCTCGCAAATTTCTTGGGGGACACCAAGGAGAATTTACAAAGGTTTGGTGGTGCTTGTTTTGCTTTTCAGACATTCAGTTTTTATTGACAGGGTTTTCCTCTACTGTTAAGTCAATCATGTCAGTGAACCCTGTATTTACAGTCCTGAAAACAGCCATGTATCTTTTGACCAGAACACCCTGAAACAACCATTAGCATGTTATCTCTTGCTGATCCTGACCAACAGGTATCACAACATTCAAAGGGATTAGACCACAAGTTTAGTAGCCCCAGACAGAAAATTTCAGCAAACCCCAAGTCTCCTGAGACCGCCTGTGTCAGATTATTAGACTGCAGGCAAAGCTTCAGAGACCAGGCTAGAGATATACCTGGCGTCTTTGTTATTAAAATGCCTCATCTATCAACAGGGAATGAAAAATAATAATAAAGTACTGTGAAAGAAAGGGTTGTTTATTCACAATAACGTCTCAACTTTCATATTCCAGCGTGACTGGTAACTAACTACAGGTTTCAGTAAGTAGGAAAGAAAAACACCTGGATTGAGACACAAGTCTCAGAGGGAAAACAGAAGTTGGGTGGAACTAAGGGTGACCTGAGTAAGGCGCTCAGACTCTCAAAACCTTCCTCTCTCCCTCCCTTCCGTCCGTCCTTCCTTCCTCTCTGTCTGTCTCTCTCCCTCCCTCCCGCCTCAGCCAAACCCGGGGTCCTCCCAGGCGGGAGCCCAGACGCGACCTCAGCCCCTCGAACGGGGACAAGAGCCGACCCCCAGCACCCCGGGGAGGAGGAAGCCGCGCCGCGCCCGGTGCCCGCACGCACTGTCCATGCCGGGGAAGGGTAACGGCTGCGCCCCCAGCTGCTGCTCCACGGCCAGCTCCAGGTCGAACTT
>NW_010264339.1:0-1538 GCF_000690775.1 Eurypyga helias
AAAGACGCTCCTTCTGTGCTAAGCATCCGCCACTGCCAAGAAGACCATGCTGCATTCCTGGCCGGAACCCCGGAGCTGACGCTCCCACACCTTCTGGGTCACGCCTGCCTTACAAACTTCACACCCCCACCCCAGCCCCTGCCGGCTCGCAGTGCTCCTGGTACTGGGGTGACACCAACCACTCAGCTTGATGTATTATGGAGTGAAACAAAATCTTATAGACTGGCCCCAGGAGAGCAGCTCATCACTGCCTGCGACTAGGGCAATAGTTCTTCCTACTGTTTCTCTCCCAAATCTGGGGGATCTGGGCTCTGTGCCAAGGGCTGTAGTACCCGGATTTCTGCCAGGCACCATTCGAAGGGGCACAGCTCTTTGCACCGACGTGGCTCAGAAGCCTCAACCTCCCTTTTAAGAAGTTTGGGGTTACTGGGTCCCCTCTGTTCTGCAAAATGAACGACCAGCCGTGCTCTCCATGGGAGCAGCCGATTGTAGCAACTTCACCAGGAATCACAAATCCTGCAACACCGCAGTTTTCTTCCGTGTGATCATCCGTGCCGAGGGAGGGCACAAGGATACGCTGACACCAGTGGCTGCTTGAAACTACCAAGCTGGTTTATTTACTGCAGTCCTGATCCACCCTGACCCTAAAGCCAAGGGAAGGAGAGACTCAACACCCCCAGCACCCTTTGCTGTCATCTGCATCTGCGTTCCTTGTCACCTTGGGGTCAGGCCGTAGCCCCCCAGCATGGGAAGACCCATTGATTCAGCAGCCATCAGCCCAGGTCTAATTGCTGAAATTAGCAAACACATTTGCAGGTGATAACAGAACCTGATTTACTGCATGTTTAAGTCCTACCTGCCCCAATGCCTATCCTGAGCCCACCTTACATAGTGCCAGAACCTTTCCAATGCTCCTACAGAAACACATTTTGCCATATTTTCCTGAGTTTGAGTGCTTTATGCCTGTAGTAGCTGCTGCAGCTCAGACCAACATGAGGAGGTGCTGGGAACAGCATGTTGTTCTACAGGATAACATGAGGTACTGTCAGTCTAAATCGTACATGCAGGTTCAATAACCCCAAATCTCAATAACTCCAGTCTCTCTCTCACTCTGTTAATGGAAGCAGAGCACTGCAGTTTAACATAACAGGCTGTCTTCTGACAGAAATTATGCTGACATATTTATTCGAGCAGGTATATTGACCTCAAGTTATTTCCTCCAGCCAAAATTAACAGCAGCAAATCACTCCCAAGACCACCATACATTCCAAATGCCTCAAGCAGCACCCTGTGCTCACTACACCACCATCTTGGATGGCTCCCCTGTGCCGGGGTGCCTCCGCATACCCGTGCTGCGCATCTGGTGATGCCTGTGGTCCCCAGCCCCTGCAGCCCCCCCAGCAGCCTGGTCCCAAGCCACTGCTGCTCGGGGGACGATGCTTCAACCAGCCCTCTCCCTCTCTGCTGCATCCATCAGCTCCGTGCTCTCCCAAAGCCTGTCAGGCATGCGTTAGGTGATTGTGCTGGATTCAGCCAGG
>NW_010264340.1:0-215 GCF_000690775.1 Eurypyga helias
GGTGTCAGGACCGCCGGGGTGTCAGGCGGCCGACATCGAAACCAGCCCGGACACGAGCTGTCCCCCCCAGCACACCCGCGTCACAGCAGGGACATCAGGACGGGGAGCTGAAAACCCTCCGTCTTTATTCATGTGCCACCGTCTCGGTGGGGTTTTCCAGCCCCGAAGGGACCCGCTTGCCATGGGTGATGCTGTGTGCACCCTGTGGGCACTGG
>NW_010264340.1:259-11725 GCF_000690775.1 Eurypyga helias
GTATCCCCAACGGGTATTTCAGGACTTGCTGTTTGGGCTTCCGTTATCCCCTGACTCGGTTGTTCGTGGGTTCCATTATCCCCTGACTAGGTTGGTCGTGGGCAACCCAGCTCAAAGCCCTTGACTTTTCCCAGGTGCCACTGCCAGGCTGGAGGAGAATCTCACCCATGTCGAGGAGTATGAGACGGTGACACCACGCAGAGTGCCAGCACCTCGGGGGAAGAGGGACCTCTCCGCACCACCAGTGAGTAGCGTTGTCTCCCAGATACGGGTTTGGCACAGCCACCCTTGCTGCCTTGCAGGGAGTCCAGGGGGGTGTTGCAATCAGCAGAGACCCTTGAGCTACCACTGGGCTCAGACCCAGATCCCCTTGGTCCACCCCTGGGCTTAGAGCTGGACCCCTTGGCCAACCCCTGAGCTTTGAGCTGCACCCCCCTTGGCCCATCAACTGGGCTTGGAGTCGGACTCCCTTAGCTCTGTGCCAGAAGAATGACCTGGTGGGCATTTTCTTGCGTTGCTTCCATCCCAGAGGATGGAGGTCTTGAAATAGTTGATCAGATCAGCATTTCTGGACTGTTTCGGGTCAAAATAGGAACTGTGGATAGACTCTTGGAGGAGGGGCTGTTTCTTCAGTGCTTTCTTCGGAGACATTACCCGGCAGTCTTGTGACAGCTGATCTTTTGCTTAAGGAGGGATTTGCAAAGCCTCATTGAGCTGTAAGCACTTTTCTTGCTCTGTTTGCTGAAGTTGGGTTTTTTTCATCCTTTGGGACAGGGAAATAAGAATCAGAAAGTTGCAGAAACCCACATGAAAGAAAGCCAGTGTTATTTTTTCTTGGGAAACCTTGTAATTTGGGAGGAGGAATGGGGTTTGACTCAGGAGTTTGGAGCGCTCCGAGCTGAGGTCCATAGGATGATGGCTTTGACCTCAGAGATGCTTTCCTCATTGCCTTAAAGTGAAATTATAGCCAAATAGATGGGTTTGTTTTCTAGAACCGAAAAGCACCGACTTCAGCACCTGATGGGGTGGAGGGGCTGAGGACATTTATTTCCTAGTAGACTCTTCATACAACACGTTCATCTGTGATTCAAACCATTTCTGATAAACTAGCTACAAAAACACTCCCTGAAAGCATCTGTTTTCTCTGCTCTAGAAACCTAAACTTGTCCACGAGATAAACATTCCCCAGGCTATTTAGAGATACCATCTGTGCTGGGCGTGCTGGGCGGCTCTGCACCGAACCCCCCGGAAAGGGGACTCACCCATCCCGGGGTCCCTCTGCTTTCCACGGCATGGGAGAAGACATCTGCTTTAAGCTGTGTATTTTGGGACAGCCATGGGTATGTGTCTGCTGGGTGGCACCTGGGTTCGGTCTTGGATTGGGTGGTCCTTGGACCTTCCAAACCTGCTGTGTGGAGGGTATGCAGGCTCCTGCCTTTCAAGCTGTTTTCCCTCTCTTCCACAAAAGTTGGGTCTGCTCTCCCAGTAAGCTTAGTGGGGAAGAGGTGCTCAGCAAGGCTTGACCACCACCAAGCCACTCTTTGAAGTGGAGACAGGTAGCTGGACGGGCACTTGCTGTGCCAGCTCCTCCGGTGACTTTCCTTTAGCAGTCTCTGGCTGGCCAAGGCATGGGCGAAGAGCCTGTTCCTGGGTCAGAGCGGTTGGGACACACGGGGCTGGTCCAGCAGATCATCTGCCCGGTGAGGTTTGAAGCATTAGCAGCTCCCCTCTGGCTTTGCTTAAAACGTTCAGCTGTGCAGACAGAGTGAAGATCTGGGTCCCACAGCACAGGATCCTCTGGGGAGCCAGGCCACGGTCTTCTCCTCCCACCTACCCTTAGCAGGGGCACGACAGGGCATGTGGCAAGCCTGGGTTCTTCATGGAAAGGGACCTCAAAAAAGGGCAAGAAGGGCCTTCAAAAAGGTTTATAGTTATTCTCTTGATTGTAGAAATGACATCTCTCTTGTCCCCATGCTCCAGTGTTTCAAAGAGCTGTATGGGAATGGGAGGGTGGTTTCCAGACCATGTAGGACCCGGTGTTGCAAGCTGCCGGCTTCTCCCCTGGTGCATCCCAGCTGATCTCCCCCACTGTGTCCCAGAGCCCACTGATGCAGAGGGGAGTCCTTTGCCTGGATGGAGACAGCCTGGCTCCTGCCAGCCCCTCTTACAGGAAGCAGCAGGATGTTGCAGAGCAAGCGGTGGGGCCGGATGGAGCAGGAGCAAGGGATGGTGGTGGCCCAGCGCCCCACTTTGTCCTCTTCTCTTGTGCTGCAGCTCCTCTGATACATGGCATGGTGCAACAAGCCCCATGCCTTCAGATCTTGCAAGATCCATCACCTCTTCCCACCCAGGGAAGAAATACCCTACGCTGGGGTGGGACAGTGGCATTGTGTCCCAGTCCTCTGGGTCTCTTAATAAGACCAGCTGGAAGAAATCCCACCTCTCCGAGTGCCGTGGCCAACACTTCGCTTGCTCAGCCCTGTCAAGGCGTTTGCAGGGCTCGGGCAGGCCCGCGCTGCCGGCGCTCTCAAAGCTTCCCCATTGGAGCCATTGCAAGGCCCATGCTGATGAGGAAGGGGGTGATTCAGAGGAGCTTTATCAGGAGGGTTTTTTTAACTTGCCCTGCGGTTGTCTCCAAGAGACAGTCCCAGACCCACCACCCCCATCCAAGTGCTTTCCTGACGTTTCTTAAGCCCTCTCCTGGCTCCAGCACTGCCAACAATAACAAAGCAATCGCTTTGTTGGCGGACACGGACCAGGCTGGCCACGTCAGGCACGAGACGCTGTTCATACGAGAAGAATTTGCCGGGGACCCCGTGAGCGCGCCTGCGTGCTGGTGGTGTGCCCGCCTGCAGCCGGGGCTGCCTGGCTGCCCAGCAGGCTTGTTGCAATCTGCCTGGCATGCGGAGAGGGTGCTTTGCGGCCCGCAGTCCGTTGCTTCAGGTTGGAAATGCTGACTGAGTGACAGGCAAACCCTCTTACCTGGCCCCGCTGGTGCTGAGTCAGCAGGACTTTCCGCCCCAGCTCCCATCAGGCTGCAGATCATCCCCCTGGAAGCTCTGAGCCATAGTATGACAGCAGGTGCCGTCATCCTCCCGGGGGAGAGGCCGCACGTCTCATCCCAGAGGAATGCTGGCCCGGCGGGAGGCGCTTGCTTTGTGTTTGCTCAGCTCTCCAACCTGGGATCCGGTAAGACCTGAGGATGTGCCCTCCAGAGAGGTCTCTGTGCTGCGGTGGCAGCTGAGCAGGTCCCTAGTGCCGAGGGTGCAGCGTGACACAGGGCCCCATGCAAAGAATCATCACCTCCCTCAGTGGCTCTGGACCTCTGGAAGTCTGTGGCCCAGCCTCTGCAGATGGAGATCTCAAGACATCCCAGAGGGAAACACTTCCATCCTGGGGGTTCAGAGCTTGGCTGGGCTGAGCCATGGCCACCCTGAGCCAGCCCTTGTGACTGGAGGCTGGACTTGAGATGCATTGAGGTCCCCTCCACCAGCATTAGGGGAATTCTTGGGGGATCTGTCACAGGGTCATACTAAAATCTACTCTCAGCAGCAGACGAGACCCAGGAGAAGGTTACTCTTTAGCCGTGATGCTGCATATTAGATCAGTCATAGATAAGGAAGTCTCTGCTGATGAGAGCAGTTGGGCACTGGGGATCTTTGTGGTTCAGTCTGTGAGTAAGTGCTGAACTCAGTCCCAAGAAACGGACCCCTGTGACTGATGAGTTGGAAACCTCAGTTCGTGGCACAGCCATCTGCAGCGATGTGTCAGACACAGGAAGCCAGACTTTGCTGACTCTGTTTCATGGACGGTGACCTGCTCTTTATCACAGGATGTGCTGGGGATTTGTGCTCTTGGGCACATGCTCTCTTTCTGCTCTTCTGATTTCCCATGTCTTTACCAGATGTCTCCAGGGTGAGCAGCCAAGGCTGCCCATCTCACAGCTGCCTCCCAGCAGGGTGCATGCAAACCCCATCCCCTTTCTGGGCAGGATGGGGGCCAAGAGGTCCTCTCTTCCATAGCTCCTGGTTTTGGTGGGTCTGTGATGTTGTCCATCTTTCATGCAGAGCACCTATCCGGACTTTGTCGTCTACAGCGTCTTTGCTGAAGGCAGGGACTACATCCTGCAGCTGGAGAAGAACAAGTGAGTGTGGGTGGGCGTGGCGGGATGGGCGAGGGGAGGCTTGCTTCTCATCCTTGCCAAGAGCATCAGTTCTCGAAGGTCTGGTGCCACCGCAGCGGCAATCTCAGCCCATGGCAGGGGGGTTGGAACTAGATGATCTTTAAGGTCCCTTCCAACCCAAACCATTCTGTGATTCTGTGTGACCCTCGCTAGCAAAATATCACTTATTTTTACCTCCTTGCCAAACCCACCTGGGGGAGGCCCACCCTACCAAACCTGACCAACCTCATCTCCTCAGATTTCCATCCTCTCCCCAAAACTGGAGTCATTGCTGACACCCCTTCCCCATCCTGCAGGGAGCTGCTGGGGCAGCACTACACCGAGACGCACTACTTGGCCAACGGCACAGAGATCACGGAGAAGCCGGACGTTCAGGTAGCGGGGCTGGCTGCGGTGAGAGCAGTTTTCCCATGCTGACAGCTGGTGCAGACCCCCTTTACACCTCTGCTCTTCCTCTGCGGCAGGATCACTGCTTTTATCAGGGCCACGTGCGAGGATACGCCGGCTCAGCAGCGAGCATCAGCACCTGTGGCGGGCTCAGGTAGGACCTCCGGCTCCCCAGGGCATCACAGCTGGCCGGAGGATGGCACTGAGCCTGGCCTTGGTGCACACCCCGGCGCTACTCCTGGCAAACGTGGTGCCATATAACGGTGAACCAGTGTGACCAAACTCCAGCCAGCCAGAGCTGTGCCAATGGAGGGAGAGCTCAGCTTTCCAGCAAGGAAGAGGACAGCCCTTTTCCTGCTGGCAGTGGGATTGCTGACTGCCCTGGCTCGGTGCCCAGCAGGAAAGGCCCGTGGTGTTTTGCAGCTAAGCCTGCCGGTTTTGGGGGGTTGACTCATGGCATGGGAAGAGACTGGAAACCTGAGCGTGACAGGAGGTCTGTGCAGGAGTGCCCCCCCTGGGCAGCAAGGTGCAGCTTGCCCTGGATCCTCTCTTCCCAGGGCAGATCGGACCAAAGTCGCCCGGAGTGCTGCAGCCAGCAGCACAAAGGTGGACTTGAGGCCATGCACCGGCTTGCAGGCAGCTGGCATCTCCAGATCATGCCACGCTCGTAAAGCTGACGGCTGAGTGCCTTTCCAGAGGAAGAGGAAAGCTTACGGTGCATCAGGCCAGCTGTGTGTCCTGCTACCCCCGGCTGCTGGCCGTCCTGGTGCTCCTTCCTCAAAAGCTGCCTTGGGTCTACTTGTATTTAATGGCAGAAAGCATCCTCGGGGAGTAACCCAAGCCACCAGCTCCACGAAATGTTGCTCAGTTTGCCATGGGAGACTTGTACTTGGCTGTTCTCTTTTAAGATCATCTGGTGGCCAGACATTGCAAGAGAGTAAGACAGAGAAGGAGTCCCTCGCTGGGGAGTGTGTGAGGAGGACGGGTGGTCCCTGGAGCACCGAGGGACCCACCGGAGCTGCGTGGCAGCCATCTCCTCACTTTGGGTGCAGGGGTTGTGTCTGTGGAGACCTTGGCTCACACAACTTGCGCATGCATGGGACACTAGATATCCTTGTATAGTGAGAGGACAGGATGGCAAAGGGCATGACAGGAGACAAGGACGATATGGACAGGACACGTGGGACACCTTACAGAAAGCATCTTGAAGGCCAGAGCTGCTCAGCAGTCTTAAACCTGGCTTGGCAATGCTGGGCAGCCCTCGTGCTGAACCCCAGGGCATTTCTGCTGCCCAAAGTCCAGGGTAACCCCCTTGCTTCCAGCCACGATGCTGTGCCATGGTTTGCTCCCTCCCAGCCCCAGCAGCTAGTTTCCAGCCTCCCTGTAACAGTCCTTATGTTCAGCTGGTGCTTCTGCAGCCTCCCAGAGCAAACAGCTCACCCCGCCTGCCTGTGGCAGCCATGAAGGGGTTCGGTGGTTCCCTAGCTAGGATTTGGGAGCTGTATGTCGTATCACAGGCACTTGTGTGGGTGCGTGTGGGTCTCCGGGGTATCTCCCCAACCTGACGCTTGCCCTCTCTCTCTCGGTAGTGGGTTCTTTCAAGTGAACGGGACCACTTTCCTTCTGGAGCCACTGGAGGAGGATGTGGCTGGCCGACACGCAGTGTACAGAGCAGCTCACCTGCGGGGGAAGCGTGGCACATGCCGAGAGACGGGGGCCACCCTGGAATATGACCACGAACCGAAAATTCCTGCAGCCATGAAGCTCTACCCCTGGGTTAAAGATTGCTTTGCTTCTCCTTCCTGTGGTTGAGTTTGCAAAAGCCTAGGTCCCTTGAAGTCCAGGAGAGGAGTGGGGCCATCCCTGGAGATGATCCTCTCCCGCAAACTGTTGGTTGGGTGTCCAAACGTGGGTTGTTCCCAGTGGCCTAGCTCCTGGTGGGAACAAGTCCTCAGATCCTGTACCATTAGCAGAAACATCCTCCTACCCCATGAGCTCTGCGATGCCCACAGAGCCTCTCACATGCCTTATCCCAGTATCAGGTTTGGGTTTTTCCTTTCTGTGTTGGAAGATGTCTGAAACACCCAGCCAAGTAACACCAGAAAGCAGAGCTAGACCTGCTAGTCTTGAATAACACTGGAAGATGCCCCAGCTCCACACATCCCAGAAGGAGGGCCAGTGGCAGGGCTTGGCAAGCTGTGGAGCTGAGCCCCTCTTTGCGCTCACTCTCCTCTTCCCTTCCAGAAATCAGCTCCGTTACACAAAGATCCCCGATACGTGGAGCTGGTCCTGGTTGTGGACAATGAGGAGGTAAGCGCTGGGGGGCGTGAGCCAGTGCCTGCATTTTCACTGTCATCCACTGCAGTGAGCGGGTCGAAGCCAGCTTGGAAATGTGTCTGTGTCCTTCCCATAGTTCAGGAAACACAAGGACTTGCACACAGTGCAGAAACGCATGAAAGAAATCGTCAACCACGTTGACAAGGTGAGCCCAGGGGTCTGGAGCTGTCTTCCCTGCTCCCACACGTGCCCCATGGTGTCAGCGTGGGCCTGAACGTGGTGGAGGAGAGGTTGGTGTGGAGCTGGACCTGAGCGCGAGCCCGTAGGTGCTGCAGGGTGACCAACTCCCTTGGTCAGCTGGGTGTGCAAAGTAGAGGTAGCAAGCAGCTCAGCCCTGGGTCCTCAGGAGCTTGGGACGGCTGCCTCCCAACCCTCTCATAAGGGAAGCAGGGAGAAATTCCTTCTTGTAACCACCAGGAGCACCTCCCGTTGCCACTCTCAAGCTGGAGTGGGTGCTAATGAGGGGAGGGTGATGGATGCAGTGCACCAAGGAGGTGTTGGAGGGGGCGTTCTCCTTGCTGCAGCCTCACTCTTTGGTCAGCAGTGTGGGAGCAGCATCCGAGCCTTCACCGGGCAAGAGGGAGCCCAGAGATTCTGGGCTAAACCCCGTCTACATGGTCACCCCAGCTTGTGCTACTTATTGAGGGGGTGACCCCACAGCAGGGTGGGGTCCTGGGCTTGGCTGCAGTTCCCCAAGGGAGGTGGGACATTCTCTCTGCTTTTGCAACTCAAACCCGAGTGCTCTCTCTGGACTGCCTCCCTCCCCAGCTTTATCAGCCTCTTCGCCTGCGGGTGGCCTTGATCGGCTTGGAGGTGTGGAGCCACAGGGACAAAATCGTGGTCAGTCCCAACCCGGAGGTGATGCTGGACAACTTCCTCGACTGGCGGGAGGCAGAGCTGCTGCGGAGGAAGCCTCATGACAATGCCCAGCTCATCACGTAAGGATGGGGAGCCACCACCTCGCCACCCTCGCAGCCCTGCTGCCTCCCAGGCCACACAGCCACAGTGGTACCTCCATCTCTCAGGGGCATTGACTTCCACGGCACGACCGTCGGGCTCGCCAAGAAGCTTGTGATGTGCACCAGGAACTCGGGCGGTGTCAACCAGGTGGGTCCTGCCACCCAGGTGTCCGCTGGGACGCCGGCAGTGGTCCCACGGTCTGCATGCTCTGCACTGGATTTTCCAGAGCGGGGTCTCGCCTCCACTGCTCTACCCCCTGCAGCCTTAGGACTGGATCTGGTTCCTGGCATCTCTGACCCTTGAGGTCACCCCAGATTAGTGTCGGGGTTGCAGGGGAAGGGTAGACGTGGAAATCCAGCTGGGTACCTGCGGATGGCTCTGATATACCTGCGTCCTGAACAGCAGCTCTGTGGACACAGGGCTTCTCCCACCAGCTGTGAGGTGGCTAGGACTTGATCTGCAATTGCTCCTCAGCCATCCTGGCTGTGCTCCTCGTGCCTCCCCAGGGAGGGCATCCTTTGCTGGAGCGGGCGCCATGGGACCTGCGGCTGTCCAGAACCACCACAAAGCCTCGTTTCAGGGTAGCCCCTCTCTCTAAGCTCATCTACACCCCTCAGAGCCCAGTCTGGAGGTCTTTGGGGGCCATGGGGTCAGGTCCAGCTTTTGTCTCCCTGCACCTGAGTGTGGCAGCACTGGGGAGGAACTTGCAGCCAGAAGCAAGCCCTGACGCTTGGGCCCCATGGAGATGCTGCAAGGAGCATGTGAATCACAAGGCTCTTCCTGTCCCGCAGGACCACAGCATAAATCCCATCGGTGCTGCATCCACCATGGCTCACGAGATGGGCCACAACCTGGGGATGTCCCACGATGAAGATGTTCCTGGTTGCTACTGCCCCGTCCCCAAAGCTGATGGAGGATGTGTCATGGCAGCGAGTATCGGGTGAGTGAAGGAGAAAGGGGAATATCCCTGGGAAGCAGGTGTCTCATGGTGTCTTCCGGCACCGTCCTGATGGGGTGAAGCCTGTGAGATGGTGAGGTCTGGGAGGTCACTCCACTTCAAAGACCTGTTGGTGGCCCTCCAGCTTCTCCTTGGGCTGGTGGGTGTGAGGGCCCTCAGGCTCCCATCTCTGCTCATGGCTGCCTGTATTTATGCCCCTTCAGCTCGATTTACCCCAAGTTCTTCAGCCGCTGCAGCGAGCAGGACATGTGGCAGTTCCTTGGGGACCCCAGGACCAGATGCCTGATGAATGTCCCCAAGGCAGATGAACTGTATGGGGGGCCAGTGTGCGGGAACCGGTTTGTGGAGCGGGGAGAGCAGTGCGACTGCGGCATGCCAGAGGTAGGGATGCTGTCTGAGAGCTAGGGAAGGCGGTGGGTGGCAAGGGACCTGAGAGCTGTCACTCAGACTCAGAAAAAGCTGTGCAAGCCTCTTCCCTGGGCATCGTGCTTTGCAAGACTCATCTTCCTTATATTCTTGATGCTTCTGCTGAAAAATAACTTGCAGCAGGTTTTTGTTAACTTGGATGTGTACTCCCCTTCACGTAGCTGGTTGTGATTTTAGCAGGAGCGTGTCTAGGAAAGATGGGCGTCCCCACGGCATATCCTTCAAAGAGGTGATCCAAGGAGGGGAACGTCATGGCACGTTATCCTTTCAAGGGCCACACTCAGCTTTTCCTCAGCCCTAGTGGGATCCTCATCACTGCATCAGGGGAGTGGGGGGAAACGGCCAGGCGATGTGTCTCTGGGACAAAGCCCTGCTCTGGGACCTGAAGGGATGCTCCCCTGATGCAGAGAGCACACAGATCCTCTGGTTTTCTCCCTCCTGGAGATGTGGAAATGGTGCTTGCAGAGAACAGGGCCCCAGGTCAGGCCTCATCCTCTGAAAAATCTCTTCTGATCCATTGGTTTGGTGGTGGTAATGGGGGTGAAGAGGTGTCAGGAACGGTTCACACATGGGATGATGCTGTGGTTTTGGCCCATGGCAGCAATGCTCGTGTTGGCACCTGGTAATGTGACAACGGGGTCCCCCCAGAAGGCAAGGCAAGGGTCATTTGGGGGGGCTTTTTGGAGGGTTTCAGTCCCTCCCTGTCTCACAGGAATGCTCTGACCGCTGCTGCAACGCCACCACTTGCCAGCTGCGAGAGGGAGCCGAGTGTGCCCGGGGAGACTGCTGCCAGGAGTGCAAGGTACTGCTGCTGGCAGGGCGACCAGCTGGGCAGGGAAGGGAGCTGACGGGTGTGCGGTCCTTGCCTGGGCTCCTCCGGGTAGGGGCGAGGGGTGAAGGAGCCTGAAGGAGCTCTGTGGCAGCCTGCCCAGAGCCAAACGCACCCAATAGTTGGGGAGGGAATCACGCTCTTCATTCAGTCAGTATCCCAGGTGGGAAGGTGAAGCAGCCTCTGTTTCTGGCATCCTAGAGCCCAGGTCCCCTGGCTGTGTTAGGTTAGGTACAGGATGAAAGATACTGAAGAACCGAGCAATGTTCAGAAGAGAGCAGCGTGGCCCATTCCTGATTTGGGAAACAAACCTGCCTCTCCTGCTCTGTTTGTCCAAGAGAAAGTGAAGAGTGACGTGCATTGCTTCCTGCACGCAGGCATAAGAAATGCCCTGATGTGAAGAGACAGGGCTGGAAGAGAACCCTGCGGCAACTCCAGACCAGAAGCAAAGCACAAGGTGTTGCCCACAGGGAGAGACTTAACTATGGGAAGACCCAGTCCGATTGGTGTCTCTGTTCTGTGCAGGAGCTCAGTTGACAGCAAATGTCTTTGTGCCAGAGTGGCACAAGGTGTCGTGTCTGGATCTGTGGGGGGCCAGGAGATGTTTCAAAGACCAGGGTGCTGACCCTGCATGGATCTGGGGATGCAAAAGCACAGAAGCAGCGTCGACAGCCCCTTTTCTATGCAGGTGAAGGCTGCTGGTGTGCTCTGCCGGGCCAGCAAGAACGACTGCGACCTGCCCGAGCACTGCACTGGCCTTGGTGCCGAGTGCCCAGAGGACGTCTTCCAGGAGAACGGCATCTCCTGCCAGAATGGCAATGGCTACTGCTACAATGGGGCCTGCCCCTCACACGGCGAGCAGTGCCGCATGCTCTGGGGTGCAGGTAACTGCTCATCCACCCTGCCCACCTTCCTTGCCCCATGTGCTGGGTGATGTGCTCAGAGCCCCGGCCCCTCTGGGCATGGCATTGCTCGGTGCTGGTCACCTCCTTCATCCCTAGCTGGGGCGCTATGGGTGCAGACCCTGAAGCGTGGCCACTGGTGCCGCTGGCTTGTGGCGGGCTCTGGCTGTGGGTGACCCTTTCTGTGTGTCCCACAGAGGCCCAGGTGGCTCCTGATGTCTGCTTTACGCACAAGAGCGAGGAACGCCTTCACCCCCACTGCCTCACCAAAGATGGGAAGCGGCCCTGCAGCCCCAAGTAAGGGGCTGGGGACAGGGGGGTGGCAGGTGATGTCCGTGTCTGGTGACAGCGTCGCAGGGGCCAAGCGAAGTTCCCCAGCCCCATGCCACCCCCACCACTAGTGCTCATGGCTGCTTCTCCCGCAGGGACGTGAAATGCGGCACACTGCTGTGCCTGAGTGACAATGCCAAGCCCGTCCTCGGCA
>NW_010264340.1:11753-12609 GCF_000690775.1 Eurypyga helias
GCCGCTTCAAGTGCAAGGCTGTCATCGCCAACAACAACACCAACGAGGTGGTGGCTGAGCTCCGGCTGGTGCCCACTGGCACCAAATGCGGAGAAGAGATGGTGAGTGTGCTGGCGGCCATGCTGGGCTGGCAGAGGAGGGGTGACCCACCCGTGTGGGGACCCAAGGCAGCCTCAGAGCCACCCCGCTTACCCCCAGGTCTGCTACGCCGGGCGCTGCCAGAACCTCCTGGTCTACGGCAAGAAGAACTGCTCAGCCAAGTGCAACAGCCATGGGGTACGCGGTAGGATTGTCCTCTCCCAGAGCATCCGTGTGGCCCAGGTAGTGGTCCTGGCCCCTACGGCATGTGCGCTGCCCTGACACTCTCCTCCCTTGTCTCAGGTGTGCAACCATAAGCGGGAGTGTCACTGCGAGCCAGGCTGGGCAGCACCCTACTGCCAGCACAAGATTTCGGGGGTGGCAGCAGGTATGTGCGGCTGGCTCCTTCGGCCTGGTGTATGCGCCGGGAAGGGAGCCTAGGGAGGGGCTTGGCACCCTGCTGCCGTGCCGGTGAGCACTGCTCCATCCCCACGTGGCATCCCTAGTGTGGGGATGCCTGTCCTGATGCTGACCGGCTCTCCACAGGGAACAGCAGCATGGTCTGGGCAGCTGTGCTGGCCACGCTGGCACTCTCCAGCATCCTGCTCGGCAGCGGCGTTGTGCTCTTCAGGGGCAGGGGCATGAGGCACTTCCAGAAAGGGTAATTCCTCCCTCCTCTGCCCCACAGCGGGGCTGCGCCATGGCCGCACAGGCTGAGCTCCGGGGGTGCCCAGAACAGCTGCCCACTGTCCCTGTGCCCCCACAGGAGGACCGCCAA
>NW_010264341.1:0-566 GCF_000690775.1 Eurypyga helias
AGGGAGCCATCGGGATGCAGGGCCAGCTCCCCAATGCCCGTCAGGCCGGCCCCCACCCGCAGTATCTCCTCCGTCTCCAGGATGCCTTTGGGCTTCTCCCCGCTCAGGTACTGGCCCAGAAGGTCGCGGAAGCCGTGGGCCGGCTGCTGGAACCGCTCGTACACTGTCTCCAGAGGCAGGCAGACGGCCCGGAGTGGGCTCTCCACGCTCACCCGCGTCACCGCCTCGGTGTCCGGCGAGGCCAGCAAGAAGGGGACGGTGTAGACCTGCTCGGAGAGCACCCGCTCGCTCTCGCTCCTGCAGACAGAGAGTGCAGCGCTGAGATGTGGACAACCCTCAGCTCCTGGGGCTAAGCCAAGAGCAGGGACTAGAGCCTTCAACCACCCTGCTTTCTGTCTCTTACATGGCCCCAGAGGATGCGGGTCTGGACCCACCGGTGCAAGCCCACTCCTGCCATACCATCCCATTGCTCACCAGTTCCGGATCAAGCTGTTCCAGATGAGCCGATGCTCTTTGAGAAGCAGTTTCTGGATCACACCCTGCAGCCCCTCATGGTAATGGCTGGG
>NW_010264341.1:590-1209 GCF_000690775.1 Eurypyga helias
CAAGGGATGCATCACAGCCGAAGGAGGAGAGCACAACCCCTGTCCCGGGTGTGGGGCCGCAGGGACTCCTTACCTTCCAGGGCAACGTAGGGCAGGCACCTCTCACTGGCTGCAGACACCAGTGCCGGTAAATCATCATCAACCTGGAGCTTTGGGGCTTCCTGTAAGAGCGGGGACTGGGCGTGAACATGGGCAGGGGTTGATGAGCTGGCAGGCAGAGGGGGGTCGTGCACGGCTTTGTGGGGATCTGTGGCAGGATGACACCTTGCCTGGGCATCGTGGCATCAGTAGCGGATGCAGCGGGCTGCATCAGCAAGGTGCACCCAAATCGATGGCTCTGGGCTGGGCAGCGTAGAGCCGCAGGGAAGGGACAGTGGGCCGAAGAGAGCGTCTGAGGGACAGAGCTACCTGTAAGCGTGCCATGACTCCGGCTTTCTTCCTGTACAGGTAGTAGAAGAGTCCGGAGAAGGCGAGGCTGGAGCCCAGACACAGCAGCTCCCCGGGTGTGATGGGTGGCGTGTCCATGGTGCCAGGCTCGGGCAGCACGGTGAGCGCGTCGTCTGGGGGACAGGGCCGTGTCAGCCCCGGGGCAGGGGTGTCCCCAGAGTGCTGCTGCCCT
>NW_010264342.1:0-6681 GCF_000690775.1 Eurypyga helias
GCCAGCATTCCTCCTGGCAGGGAATCGGTAGCCCTCTGAGTGGCCGGGTGGTTCGGAAATCAGTTGCCGTGGCAAGGGACTGTTACAGACAGCAGCTGGGTTTGAGCTCCCCGTGCCGAAATCCCGTGGCTGGTGTCCTGGTGTCCTGGGGAGAGGCAGACCTGGAACTGTGCCTGGGTGTGTTCTGCCAACCCTTCCCCCCAGCTAAACCCAGGTGATGCTCCGCAGCCCGCAGAGCTGTTTCTGGGGACGGAGCCCTCTGGAAAGCACTCGTGGCTGTCGCTCCTATGTACTTTGTTCTGCTCCTGAGGCTGTGAAAAACCAGCACAGGACCTGACCCCGTATCGCTGCAGGACTGGGGAGGGGGCAAAGCTGCCTCGTGCCCAGTGGGTGCAGAGCTGGGTGACGTGCATGGGATTTATCCTCGGGACCTTCCCCTCCTGCCCTGTTCGGAGCTGCGCGTCAGCGCTGGGCTCAGCCTGCCTGTGAGTTTTATAGGGATCCTTTCTGGTGCATCGTCTCATACTTAGGATGTCTCCTACGGCAAGGTGACACTGGAGTTACACTGGAGGTTCTCAAGAAGCAACTGGACAGGGAGGTTGCTAGATAATCTTACCTAGGCTCTCTTTGCCATGAAAGGCTGGGTCGGGTGGTCCAAAGTCCCTTCCAACCTGGGCTGTTCTGAGTGTTTTCAGTGGTCTGGGACAGAAGGGGGGAACAAGCCTCCTCAAACAGCTTCTACTGCAGAGAACAGGAACAGCTCCTTGCTTCGTTGCCGTCTCTGTGAGGGTAGGGGCGAGCTTGTAGTAGGAGCTTGTAGGCCCTGGACTGGCTCTAGCATTGTGGATCTGTTTGCGGAGGATACTGAGACTGAAGGGAAACGTCTCGGTTCTGCAGAGGAGGGGTCTCCCTGAGGTGTCCGAGGTCCAGCGCTAAGGCTGGAGGAGCATGGCACGGGACAGCCGGCGCCCTGGGTGGCAGGTTGGAACACCCAGCAGCCTTCTGGACCTTGTGCAGGATCCCCATGTCTTCCTGGGGGTTTATTTTGCGTCTTCTTTTGGCTGTTCCCATGGGTTAGGTCCCGGAAAAACCTTTTTTCGTGTGTTTGCCGGTGAAGGGTCTGCGAACGCGCTGCCCCTGACACGTGAGCTGACACAGCGCACCCAGCGCTGCCCGCGGTAGGTGGTACTTGGATTAGGTGTTGCCATAAGGAGGCAGGTCAGAGCTGAAGCGAGAGGGGCCCTACGGAAGGCAGGGTGAAGAGAGGACATTTCCAGCAGGAGAGGCCAAGCAGCACTGCGGAGAGCTGGGAGTCAGCGCCGCACGCGGGCGGTGGAGCGGGAGAGCCGCAGCCGTGGTGCTGGGGAAAGTGGCTGTCCCGCTGCTCCCGGCCGTAGCCGGCCTTTGTGACCTTGTGCCACTGTTGATGCCAGGCGAGAGCTGCTTTGCAGACGGGGTCAGCATTCCCAGCTTCCACAAAGCAACTGGCCGGGCTGTGTGTCTTCACAGAGAGAGGAGTGCTCCCCCGTTCTGGTCTCCCTGCTTCCCCCTCTCTGTGTTCGCCGTCGGCTCCGTTGACTAACCTTGTTGTTCCTTCTTTCTCTCCTTCCTCCTATCCTTCCTTTCCCACCCCCCATCCCGCCCTTTTCCCACCCAAATCTCTCTCCCTCACCCCCTTCTCTGCTGGTCTTAGCCGGTCCCAGCGCTGCAGCCTGTTCAGTATTCTCCAAGCTCCTGCCCCCAAGTCCTCTTGCCAGTCTCTCCACCCCAGCAGTACAACTTGGTATAAACCCCGTTTCCTCTTCTGCACTCTCTCCGTTGTACTTACGTGCTGTGTTTGTGTTGTATGAGCTTTTGTCAACCAGGTGTGTGGCGGACACTGCACCCAGTGGGTTTGGGATTCGTGGAGGCTCTGCCCTGCAGCGGGGTCAAGGCAGTGGGATGCCTGAGGCTGTGGGACCCACCAGGGCCGGGCGCTACTGGAGTGGCTGATCTTGGGAAGAGCCTGGGGAAGAGCAAGTGCCAAGCCCAGAGCTCCACCGGGAAGTGACGCTTGTGCCCAGCGCTGGGGTCCGGGGCCGTGTGGTCTCAGTCAGCCCCTGTGTTCTCTCCGCCGGGTCTTTCGGGAATGGCGCACCCCGTGGGACGTGATCTCTGGGCTGGGGCCACCCCTGCCTGTGTGGGGCCCCGCATGTCACCAGTGTCTGCTAAGCATTTCCACACCCCCAGCAGCTCGCATGCCCCTACCCCCTGTCCTGCAGAATGCTCTTGGTCTGTGGCTCGTTTCTGGGGACCGTTCTTGGGCACGCTGCTCCGCACAGAGTAGGGAGAAGGGGTCTGCCATCTACTCGGCAGAGCTGTGTCCTACACGCTGTCGTCCCACACGCTGTCCTCCTCCATCCTTCCCACTTATCTCCAATGCAGGCTGATGAACTCAGCAACCCCTTCGGGCAGATCAGCCTCAGCCGACAAGGCTCTACGGAAGCACCGGATCCTTCCTCCGCTATGTTCCAGTCATCCCTCATCTCCCAGCATCCTCAGCAGACAGGATTCATCATGGCAACCCCTGGGCAGCCCATTCCCACCTCCAACTACTCTGCCTCAGGGCACACGGCCCCCACACAGCAGGTGCTGCAGCCCCAGGGCTACATTCAGCCTCCCCAGCAAGTAAGGACACGCGCAAGCCCGGAGGGGATGTGCACCTCCGGGGTGCCAGGGGCTGCTGGGGAGCAGTTCAGAGAGCAGTTCCTTGGGAGCGGCTCCTCCTTTTCTGTTGCTTGTTTGTGATGGATCAATACACCAGGGTCCAAGCTCCGGGTCAGCACGCGCCCTTGCTGCGCACAGGGTGATCCTGCGCCCTTGTCCCTCTGAGCTCACAAGGCACTTCCCTGGGAACCCGTCTGGCCATTCCTGGCTCGTAGCGTTGGGGAGGGACCGCGACCAGACTCAGGGCTGACACTCTAAGCTCTCTTTGGGGTCCTGCAGGGCATTATGACCTCTAGGATTGTTCCCCTGGGCTGTGATGAGAATTGTGCCTTGCACTACTGTGCTGGGAAAGGCTTGGATGTGGGAAAGGCTTGGATGTGGAGGCTGGGAGGAGCGGGAAGGGGCTGAAGTTCCCTGAGGAGCTATCATCTGGCCAGAGCCAAAGCCCTGGTTGGTTTCCTTTGGCAGAAGCCAGGCCAGGTGAGAGGGAAAACTGGTCCTGGGGGACCAGCTTTCTTAGTCCCGCTCCCTTGTGTGTTCTCACCACTGTGTTTTCTTGATTCGGATAGATTCAGGTTTCTTACTACCCTCCTGGGCAGTACCCGAACTCCAGCCAGCAATACCGATCTCTCAGTCACCCAGTGGCCTACAGCTCCCAGCGCACTCAGCAGCTCCCGCAGCAGTCCCAGCAGCCTGGTAAGGGGGTGTAGAAGGAGGGAGGGGGCATATTTCCCTTTCTTGCCGCTCTTGTTGGCTCTAAAGGTCTTCCATGCACTGTCTGGGGCCAGGCTTCTCTTCCCAGTCTCCCACTCGTTACCGGGCTTGCTGACTAGAGAGTGCCTCGTGCCTGTGCAGAGGGAAGGTGAAACCTGGCCTGACTGTGAAGGCTGTAGCTTTTCCCTCCCTCTCGGCATGTAGCATGCACCGGGGTGCTGCAAAGTGGATTTAAAGCCAAGAGCTTCCCTCAGGTCTTTTTACATCTGCTGTATAGGAAGCCTTTTTCCCCGCTCTTCAGCAAGAGATGGGGGCACAGCAGTATTTGAGCCCTCGTATGCCAAGTCTCGGGTGGGAAGCTGCTCCATTTCAACCGTGTTCTGACAGGTTTACAGCCAATGATGTCCAACCAGCAGCAAACATACCAAGGTGTAATAGGAGTGCAGCAGGCGCAGCCCCCCGGGCTCCTCAACAGCCAGAGGAACAGCATGGGCGGGCAGATGCAGAGTATGATGGGAGTGCAGCAGGCGCAGCCCCCCGGCCTCCTCAGCAGCCAGAGGAGCGGTATGGGGAGCCAGATGCAAGGCCTGATGGTCCAGTACACTCCACTGCCTTCATACCAGGTAGGTATCCGTTGTTCCCCGATGAGGGGCTCTGGGGAGGGGGCCTCAGCTCTGCAGCCTTGCGGGAGGTGCCCTGTGGTTGAGTGTTGGAGCCAAAGATGGAGAAGAGAGTGCTTGGGGAGGGCACATCCACATTTGAGTCTGTGTTGGATGTGTCTTGGGAAGGGGGACTGAGGGCGGGTGGTCCCTTTGCTGTTGTGCTCATGGAAGAGCCGGGGGAGGCTGCACTTGCCTGGGCCAGGTTGTTCTGGGCTGTGTAGACACCCGTCTGGCATCCCTTTTACCGTGTGTGCACCTCAGTGGTGTCTCTTGGGGGGCCAGTTCTCCCTGCTCCTGCTCTGTTCCTTGTCATTCCCTAGGACTGCTTCTTTCCTCCCCGAACAGGTTCCCGTGGCCAATGAGTCCCAGAGCGTGGTCCAGCAGCCCTTCCAGCAGCCAGTGCTGGTGCCAGCCAGCCAGTCTGTGCAGGGAGGGCTTCAGGCTGGAGGGGTGCCCATCTACTACAGCGTCATCCCAACTGCCCAGCAGAACGGCACTAGGTAAAGTGACTGTATCTGCCCTGCCCCGGGGAGAAAGGGATCTCGCTGCCCTGCTGAAAAGGTGTAACATCCCGCTCCTGGATCGTCCCTTGAGCTTTCCCAATCGTACAAGGGCCAACAAGGAAGCTGGGGGCGCTTTTCCCAAGGGCAGGGAGTGACAGGACAAGGGATAACGGGTTTAACTGGAAAGAGGTAGATGGAGATGGGACATTGGGAAGAAATTCTTCCCACAGAGGGTGGGAGCACTGGGACAGGTTCCCAGAGAAGGTGGGCACGCAGGCACACAGTTACACCCGCTCCATGTTCGGGCCGTTCAGAACCAGGTGCCCGGAATCTCTCTTCGAGGGGTGGTGGAACTGGATGGGTTTTAAGGTCCTGCCCACCTGCTATGATCCTAGCTCCCAAAGTCAATGCTTCCTGGGCACAGTTGTCCTGCAGCACGCGGTGCTCCGGTGCTTCTCCAGAGGCAGCTGTGTTTCCAGCCATCTCAAGTGCTGAGGGAGCTGCACAGATGGGCAGCTATTTCTTCCCATCCCCAGCCCCTCACCAGAGCGCTCTCTGCCCCACAGCCCTTCGGTGGGGTTCCTCCAGCCACCTGGCTCTGAGCAGTACCAGATGCCGCAGTCCCCGTCACCCTGCAGCCCACCACAGATGCAGCAGCAGTATTCAGGTAAGAGGGGCCACGCTGAGGGTGGGCACCCGTCCTGCATCCGTCTAGTCAGGTTTTGTAGCGGTGAACAGAGCTGTCCGTCCACAACCCAGCCTGTGCCATGGGTTTCCTTAGCCTTCCCATCCCACTTCCCACTGGGGATTGTCAGTACGTGGCCCAGAGACTTTGCTGCGGGCTGATGCTGGGGCCAGCCACTCCTCAGGGTGGCCAGGCCGGGGTGGGGGGAGCTGCTGTGGGCTGCGAACTCCCTCTGCTGGCAACACGGCTGAGTGTCACCAGAGCCACTCCTGGAAGCAGGGAGCACTGAGGATGAGGATTCCCGCATCCTCAACATCAGAAGGATATTGACCACTTGGATCGAGTCCAGAGGAGGCCACGAAGATGATCAGAGGGCTGGAGCACCTCTGCTATGATGAAAGGCTGCAAGAAGTGGGCTTGTTCAGCCTGGAGAAGAGGAGGCTCCGAGGAGACCTCATTGCAGCCTTCCAGTACCTGAAGGGGCTACAAGGGTGCTGGGAGAGGACTTTTTACAAGGGCCTGTAGTGATAGGACAAGGGGTAACGGGTACAAACTGAAAACAGGGAGGTTTAGATTAGATATCAGGAAGAAGTTCTTCCCAGAGAGGGTGGGAGCACTGGGACAGGTTGCCCAGAGAAGCTGTGGATGCCCCATCCCTGGAAGTGTCCAAGGCCAGGCTGGATGAGGCTTGGAGCAACCTGGTCTAGTGGAAGGTGTTCCTGCCCATGGCAGGGGAGGTTGAAAAGGGTGATCTTTAAGGATGATCAACCCAAACCATTCTATGATTCTATGATCTTGCCCCAGCTCCAAGGAAGTGGGGCCTGGTGGGTTGGTGCCAGAGCTGGAGCCAGAATACTCGAGCTCAGCTCTGTGATGAGATCCTTGGCCTGCGATGCTGGGGGTTACCCCAGCTGCCTTCAGCTTGTCCCCCCTGCATTTCCCCTGGATTAAAATTCATCACCCTCTGGTCTAAGCTGTGAGATCGGAGAGGGATCCTTTCTGGGTCTCGGCGAGGCCTTTTCTCATCCCCCCGGGGCAGGCAGGAGTGGCAGAGGGCAGAGCACGGGGCAGGGGGTGTTGGAGAGGCCAAGTGGCACAGACGGGCAGGCTGCCTCTTGTCCCGCAGCAAGCAGCAGTACGCAGAGCCTGGGCAATGCTGCTGTCGTCTCTCCCCAGGCGTGTCTCCGTCAGGCCCTGGCGTGGTTGTGATGCAGCTGAACGTTCCCAACGGCCCCCAGGCCCCCCCGAATCCCCCTGTAGTGCAGTGGAGCCACTGTAAGTACTACAGCCTGGACCAGCGGGGCCAGAAGCCAGGAGACCTGTACAACCCGGACACCAGTGCTCAGGTACGGAGAAGACTGGGAAGAAGGCAGCTCATCTTATGGGCCTAGCCCGCTGGGACAGATGAGCC
>NW_010264342.1:6715-7032 GCF_000690775.1 Eurypyga helias
AGACAGGCGCGGGACCGGTCGCAAGCGCTGGGGCTGTCTAATGCTCTCCCTCCCCCAGGCCAGCACCCAGCTGAACAGCCCCATCACATCCCCCACCCAATCCCCGACGCCGTCTCCTGTCACCAACCTCAACAGCGTCTGCACGGGGCTGAGCCCCCTCCCTGTCCTCACACAGTTCCCTCGGCCCATGGGCCCGGCACAAGGTAAGGGGACGGCATGGGGCTGGGTCTTCCCTGGGGTCTCTCTCCAGACCCCTACGAGCGTTCGCTCCCTTTTTGCAGGCGACGGGCGCTACTCGTTGCTGGGCCAACCGCTGC
>NW_010264342.1:7773-9213 GCF_000690775.1 Eurypyga helias
GAGCCCAGTAAACGCTGCCTGCGCTGAGCAACGCTTTTGAGGGAGAGGGGGGAGAAATCGTTGGAGAATGGTGAGCACCAGGACACTTGGGCCCTATTCCTGCTTCTGTGAGGGTCAAAATGATGGAGCTGGCAGAGCTCTGGGATTTTATTCCTCTTTGGCAGCAGAAAGTGAGTGTCCAGAGCCCTGAGATCTTGTTCCCACCCTTCCCTCTCCCATTTCCCGCTGGGGTCAGGAGCTGCAGAGCCCTCGTCTTTGTAAAGGGTTTTGGGGATCATCCAGGGGCGGCTGCAAGGGCTGAAATTCCCAGCGGATCCTTTCTCTCCAGAGAGCAAGGGGACTCCCTGTTCCTCACCCGAGGGGGTCTCCAAGTGGTCATCAGGAAGGGAGGGAGAGGCTCACGTCTGGCTTCTCCCCACAGCAATACACGACTTGATTGACATGAGCTCTCCTGGCAGGGAGGCTGTCTCCACCGGCCCTCTGGAGGCTTCAGCCTTGTCCCCCGTGTCACCTCCATGTCCCCAACAGCAGCAGCTGATTGCAGGGGGCTCTTTAAGAGCTGCTTGCTGGAGAGCTGCCCCCTCCCTGCGGCTGGCATTACGTGCTGCGTTAATATTAGCAAAGAATCCATTCGGCCAACCCTCCCTTAAGCCCAAAAGCCGGGGCTGGAGCCAGGAGGTGTTTGGGTACCACGGAGCAGTTTGACATGACACTGGCCTGGGCACACGGGGGGATCCTCCCTGTGGGTGAAGCACACGGGGCAGTGTCACCTTCAGGATCCATCTTCTCTGGGTGCAGCCCGTCTTTCTCCCTCCCAGGGACGCAGGGCAGGACAGGCGGGTTAGCTCCCGCTCCTGGTACCCAAGGATCAGGGTAGGGAGACAGGGCAGAGCGCCTGGGAAAGCCCCGACTGAAAAGCCAAGCCTGGCCAGAGGCAGCAAGGAGGACTTGGAGTTGCTGGAGCCCTTGGGCAAGTGGGAAAGACCAGTCCTGCTTGACGCTGGGCACATGGACCCCGGGCTGGGGGAATCGGGAAGGACCGGGATGCTGTAGGGAGCAGGGTGGTAGGGGCAGTTGGAAGAAGTGACTGGCTTAAAAAAGGTTCCCAAGGTGGGGGCAGCTTAGGGAAGCGCCGCTTTCCTGGGTGAGGAGGAGGTGACTGCTCCAACCCCGGAGCTGGCCAGGAGCCCGCGCGTCCCCTGGCGCTGCTGCGGCCGCCCGAGACCCTGCTGACGCCTCCTCTCTTCCCGCTGCAGTGCTGGGCCGAGTGCTGGAGGTGACGGACCTGCCCGAGGGCATCACGCGGACAGAGGCCGACAAGCTCTTCACCCAGCTCGCCATGGCTGGTGCCAAAATCCAGTGGCTCAAAGAGACTCAGGGGCGCCGTGGAGACGGGGAGAACAGCGGGACTCCGGAGAACGGCAGGCACAGTGACCTTGC
>NW_010264342.1:9300-9510 GCF_000690775.1 Eurypyga helias
GGCCAAAAAGAACTACGACCTGCGGGTGCTGGAGCGTCCCAGCTCACAGTAGGGCTCACGCGTGGGCGCAGAGCACACTGGACCGCGGGCACTTCCCTCCGCCTTCTCTTTTTCCTTTCTGCCCTCCCTTCCTCTCGCCCTTCTTCCTGGATATATTTATATGGACATAATTAAGAGACGAGAAATTGATTTTTTTTTTTTTAATTATTA
>NW_010264342.1:9919-10123 GCF_000690775.1 Eurypyga helias
GAGAGGAGCGCTGAGCACTTGGGCCTGGGGCTGGTTCTCCCTCTCGGATACTCCCAACCGCTTTGCCCAGCTGCTGCCCCGTGCCGTGGTGCGAGAAATGGGGGTGTGGGGTGTCCCCAAACTGCATCCTCTGCTGGGAAGCAGCGTATTTCCTCCTGATGGCGTGGGAGCATCCCTTGAGCTGGTGGGTGGGGGTGTCACTGT
>NW_010264343.1:0-669 GCF_000690775.1 Eurypyga helias
CCCTGAGGGCAGTGGGAGAAGGGGTGGCTCGTGGTGAGCTTGGCCCCGAACCCAGCGCTGTAGCTCGGCAGGGCAAATTCCTGCCCAGGGGTACGGGGCAAAGGCCCGGCCACGGTCCAGTGCTCCCTGAACCGCCGGCCCCAGCCCCAGCGAGCAGCACAGGATGACATGGGGTAGCGGCTGCCCGAGCCCCGTGGGGCTGGCCCCATCCCCAGCTGTGCCCGGTGGGGTTTGCATGGGCACTGAGCCTAAACGTGCCTGGAAAACACATGAGCTGCCTGGGCTTTACCCCCTGCTCACAGCCGAGCTTGACCCTGTGGCTGACTGGTGTCTGGGAGCCTGGATGCAGGGAAGGGGGTGCAGGATGGACCGCACCTCCCCAGAGCCTGCCAAGCCCACATCGGGGGGCGAGGGGGAAGGGGGACGGACACTGGGCCATTTCTCCGTGCAGGTTTGGCTGCATCTTTTTGTTCTCTAGCCAAAGCCCGGCGGTGATGCCAAGTTAACGCTATAAATCCTGCTTTGGAAACACGCTTTTCAGCAAGGAGGCGATTTGCCAACAACCTCTCAGCCCCTGCCTGTCCCTGGAGACTGCTGGGTGCCAGGGAAGCCCACAGGAAGTAGGGAGGCAGGCAGCGGGAGCCCAGCCGGGCTGGAGGATGGGAAAGG
>NW_010264343.1:686-4331 GCF_000690775.1 Eurypyga helias
TGATGGCAAACAGACACTGAGAAAGCAGCCCAGGCGCCGGGAACACCCACACACCCGCTTTAATCCTGGCCCCGAGGAGGCAGTTCAGAGCAGGGGGATGCGGGAAGGTTCCCAGAGGCGCCGGGCCAAGTCGCAGGCCTGCTGGACCACGAGCTCAGAGGGGATGATGCCCAGATGCACGGTCAGCAGCTCATAGCACTTCACCACCTCTGCCTGGTGGTTCTTGCTGTAGTAACGGAGCAGCTTCCTGGGAAGGAGAAGACGGACGGCTTGGAAAGTGCAGTGCAGCCTGGCATCCCCCTTTCTAACGACCCTAGCAAGTCCCTAGCGAGGACACAGTGCCTGTCCACTGGCAGGACCATGGCACTAGGTTGGGGAGATGGGCTGTTGCAACCCCGGTGGTACCACACTGCAGTGACATCCCAGCCAAGACAGCAACACTCATGGGCACCCCCTTGCCAGCACAGCCCTGGGCCCTGCTGCCAAACCGCAGGGCTGGGGACTGCTCACCTGTAGTAGTCTCCTGCTAGCATCCCAATGGGAGCAGAATCATCGGAGAGAACCGGCACTTCCATCACCTCCAGCTTATAGCCCTGGGGAGAGACGATAGCAGAAGGCAGGAGCACGGAGGGGACCACCAAGGAGACAGAGCTGGGTGGTGCCTACAGTCCTGCTCTATGCCCCCAGCAGGTGCCGGGGGAGAGGGGTTCAGCCCCACATACCAGCTCGTTCTCAAACCAGAGGAAGTAGGAGCAGCAGTAGTCGCCATCCTGCAGCACAAGTGTCGTGTAGCCCTTCTGCAGGTATCGCCGGGTCAACGCGATCAGGGACCAGACCTGGGGGACAAGGGGCACCTGAAGCTTGAGCAGAAAACCCTCCAACCGTCGTCCCCTCCTCTGGTCCCCATCCCATCCCCAGCCCCACGAGCAGTACCTTCCTCTTGATGAAGGCAGCCAGGGGGCCCTTGCCCAGCTCCGAGCTGGATTTCTCCGTCACGCTGAGCGACGGTGCCATCATCTGCCCGGCCGTGCGGTCCACATAGATAAAGTGCACCAGGCCAGGGAAGTCCTCCAGGTATGTGGGGTGGGTTAAGGGTGTCCAACAACATTGGTGCCCTTCCAGGACAGCCCCTGAGCCTTGGAGAAACCGCCTCCACCCACCACACTCCTCCCCTTGAGCCCAGTGCTGGGGGGGACAGGGTCCTGACTCCCACCTCTGCTACCCCCTGGGGACCCTTCCTTGCCAGGCTGGGCTTCCAGCCGCAGGGACGGGTATGACACCATGGTGATATTGCGCCTGCTCTTCACCAGCAGAAAGTCCCGCCAGTCCAGCAGCTTCTCCCTGCCAAGAAGAGACACAATGAGAGGCCAGGACTCCCAAAGTCCTGGCACAGCCGGCTGTGGAACAATCCCCCAGCTCTCCCAGGGATGCCGGCTGCCCACACAGGCTCACCTCATCAGCTTCTGGGCACGGTCCCGCAGCCCCTGGGACAGGCTGTGGCTGGTGGAGGCCAGGAAGAGCTGGCGGTACACGGAGCAGAGCTGCCACTGCCTGCAGCAGCCTGAGCCAGGACACATGGACGGCACAGAGTTTGGCCCCTGGTCCCCCAGCACCTCAGGGACAGCCGTGCTGCCCCCTGGGCTGGTAATGGTCCCCACCTGCCCTGGAGACCTTTCCTGGCCACCCCCTACTCACTCCAAGTTGCTCCCAGGCTCACTCCGGGAAAATATCTTGTTCTTGAAGTCCACCCAGGTGTTCTGCAACTAGGGAGAGACAGAGCTCAGTGTCAGACTGTGGGGACAGAAGGACAGGATCCTTGTGTCCCCACTCCCACCTGGATGTCCTGGCCGCTCAACTTCTTCACAAACTTGTCCATGCGCTGCCGCAGTTCGGCCAGGAACGGGTAGGAGCGTGGGGCTCCCGCCTCTGGCCCCTCTTCCAGCTTCCTCTCCAGCACCAGGAAACCATCCAGAAGCTGGTACAACGTGACAGCCACCTGGGTCGTGGGGCCCTGCCAGGGAGGGAAGAGGTGGGTCATCCAGGACCCAGCACACCATCGCTTCCCTCACCTTAGAGGCAGCTCACCTTGGTCAGGAGGACAAGAGAGATGCCCGGCCAGAGTGGGAGGCAGTGCATAGTGTGTGGCAGCAAGGGGCAGTAACCTTCCCGTAGGTTGGCATCCAGGAAAATCCTTCTGGGGTTTGAAGCTTCAGGGACCAGAGGCCCCAAGGTCTGAAGCAAGTCCTCTGCCATCTGGGGAAAGAGGGGAGATGCTTGGTCCCCTGTGGGGATGAGATAGCCTGCAACAACCCAAGACGTTCTGGACACAGCAATGCCCCGAAAGCTGCAGCCAGGCATGACTGAACCGAAGGAGCTGGAGGGGCCACACAGCAAAAGGACAACAGTGAAGGAAGTGCCCAAGACCCCAGAAGAGCAGCAGATTGAGGGTAAGCTGCTGGCCAAGGCACAGGTTGCAAACACCTTGCACTGAGGCCAGCCCTTGGTCACAGAGCGTGTGTGAGGCTCTGACATCTGGCAGGGAAACAGCCCCGAAAGCCCAGAGGCAGCAGAGGGAGACACCAGACTGCTCTGAGGCAGCCCCGGCCCCTCTGTGCTGACAGCTCTGCACAGGGACACCACAAGCAACGCCCCAAGGAGGGTGGTGGGAGCCCTCACAGGGTTATGCACAACACAGGGGATGTGGGGTGCATCCCCAGCCCAAGAGGCTGGGGCGCCCACAGCCACAGGACAGCAAGGGACTAGTGACGAGGACCAGAGACCACAGAGAGCATCAGGATAGGCTGGGGAGGCATGAAGCTGGGAGAGACTGCAGGACCTCTTGCTCACCTGGACATCTGCCGCATCTGCCTCTCCTGTACTCAGCATCTCAGCACCCTCTGACCAGCTCTCGCTGCCTGCGGGGAGCATAGCAGGTTACCCCCCCCGTCAGCCCCCCCTGCAGCCCCAGAGCCTCCGTGGAGCTGGTGGGCACGGGGCAGGGCTGCTGCCCAGCCAGGCACTCACCCGTGCTGTGCCTGCCTGGTGAGGGCTCAGGAGTGTAGTAGATCTCAAACGTGGAGAGGTCGTCAGTGTCCTGCAGGCGAGAACAGCTGGGTCAGAGATGAGAGCGATGCAGGCAGCCCAGCCAGCATCCCACCCTGCAGCTCCCAATCCCAGGGACTCACCTGGTCATCTGAGTCCTTCTCCGCAGCTCCACAGGAGCCAGGGCCACCGACAGGGATGCTCTCACTTCTTTTGGGTCCCTGGGGGAGCACCTTCGCTGCCACAGGCTTCTGAAAAAAGGGGAAAAAAATTAAGCCATGGCCATCAAGGCATCACCCCGTGGGGGCACCCTGATCCGCTGCCCCCCACCCCTGCTCTGGAGCACCTGGGGGTCCAGGTCCTCCTCGGCGCTCTGGCTGGGGTACAGGTCCTGCACCAGGAGGATGAGGACGAGCGGATGGAGCTGGCGTTGCGGCTGCGGGCCAGAGAAGGGAAGGGTCAGCTGTGAGGGCGAGTGGCAGCCTTGGGGAGGGCGGTGGGACCGGGCGCACCTGGAGTAGAAGGCCAGCAGCTTGGTGTGCACCAGGAGGAAGGCATGGCACACCTCATCCCCGCCGCGCTCGGGGCTGGCGTTGATGTACT
>NW_010264344.1:0-49515 GCF_000690775.1 Eurypyga helias
TTATATATATATATAATATATTCTCATATATCTTATATATTTTCCCTCCACTGTCAGGAAATATATCTATATCCTTCTCATTAGGTAATGTAAAAAAACCTGCAAGTAGATGTAAAATAGTTAATTGAATTTAAATGGCATGACAGGCCTAAATACAAATAAGAATCAGGCAGTAACATTTTTTTACTACATGTACATTAATTTAATATGGGTACTAAATCCTCTACAGAGCTAGAGAAGTAGTGTTTTGAGTATTTTATGCCAAGAACTCATTGTTACACAGAATTAAAACATTCAGCCTTTGAACTATGCCTACCTGGCTTGCTATTTCTGAAGCTCTTTTCACTCGTCGTATTTCAGGGGTATATGGGCCAACTTGCATCCCTTTTCCTATAATTTCAGTCTCCAGATCCTTTTTATATTCTTTCTGAAGAAAAATGAAAAGAAAAAAACCCATAACTAATTCTGCAGTTATTTGTACATGCTGTCTTCAAAGCTGCTCTGATAGCATTGTCCAGACTTCAAAATAAATTCTTCACTTTCTTTAATTTTTTTTTTTATTTTATTGTGCACTGCTTATTCCTTTTAGCCCAAGTACATTTGAGAAGATTCTGTGTTTTTAACATCTCATTGTGCTTTACTTCCAAAGTAATCTTAAGAAATTCATTCTGTACTCACCTGGCTTACAATTTCAGAAGCTTTTTTGGCTCGTTGTATATCAGGCGTATCCATGCCCACCTCCATTCCCTTTCCTTTAATTTCATTCTCCAAGTCTTTCTTGTATTCTTTCTGAAAAGAATAGCATTGGAAACGCTCACATGTCTGACAGCCAAATTCTTTAAATGTTCCTACTTTAATCTGTGTGATTCCACTGAACAGCATGCTTCAAATACCAAATAAGTTTTTGGTACAACAGCATTAGTTTTATAGGATATATCTGCAAGACACTTATACTGTAGCAGCTGATCAGGTAAAAAATTCTTTTAGCAGACTGCTTACTTCAAATCTCAGTCTCTTTCACATCTACAGCTTAGGCAGCCGCAAACACAGACACACATAGATGAGACTTCTACTTCATATGTGCTTTGCAAGACTGGGGTTATAAGTCTTTAGCATCTTTATACTTCTGTTTATCATTTGGCCCTAACTAAACAAGCAGCTATATAAATCTAAAAGCAGTAGAGCCTACATCAACTGAACACAGCCCAGCCCAGGTGTGGTTCCTAACAAATAAGTGCCACCTGCAAATGACAGAAAGTCAAAGCTCTGGGAATTCTTAACTTTCCCTTGTACACTGATCATGCAACTGTTTGACTCTATGCAGCTCAACAGATTAGAACTTTGTGGTATTGCTACTGCCTAGATTGATGACCGCCTGTAATTCTCAATGGCAATAATTTGTTTCATTCTGTCAAATGGAAAGCTTGCACCAGGGATGGTACTGACCATGCTTGCAATTTCAGAAGCTTTCTTGGCTCGTCTTATCTCAGGAGTATCTGGACCAACTTGCATGCCTTTCCCTTTAATTTCAGTTTCCAGGTCCTTCTTGTATTGTTTCTGTGAAGACAAAACTTCATACATTATATTCACAATAGCTAGACAGTTTTGTAGATTTTGCACAGGAGATCCTATTTAAGATTTAGAATCAATCAAAAATCTCAGGTTGAGTCACGACTTTCAAGACTCTTGGCAAGCTTTTGTCAGAAAAACACTACAGGAGAAAACTAACAAACTACATGAGGAGAATGTACAAAACTCTACCACTGAATTTTTAATTTGGCAGAGGATGAGGGGAAATCAGTCCATACAGCCTGCTACAATTACCCTCCAAAATAAAGGGGAAGTTTAGCTCTGCAGAACACAGTGTAATAAGCTGGTACTTGGTGCCAGCCTAATTGAAACACATTTCACTTTTAAGAAAATATTTTATTTATGGAAAGACTACATGTTAGAAACTTAATACTATACAGAACTCTTTCCAGTGAACTTTCAGAGTACGAAGTTGTAATTTAATAGGTCTTTACTGAACCACAGCCATTAGGCAAGTGGCAGTACTCGTCCATGATTGTTGCTTTTTCCCCATAACATAAATTATAAATAAACAATAACCAGGAAACAAAATTAATAATTCATCTTCAGCTTCTCCAAGCAAGGATATATTTCTTGTTCATCAGCAAATTATATTAAAATGTAATACTGAAATATTGTATACATGGTTGTGCTTTTTCTTTAAATAAAAAATTAAGATTCTCAGGCAGTGTTATTTCTGCTACTATAGTAGTAATCATTCTTTTCTATTATAGTTTATCTCTGCCTGTAGAAAACAGGTACTTTTTTCAAAACTAATACATATCATTCAAACATTTTCTTCTTACTTTTCCTGTTTGTTAAATACTTTTTAGGTTGTATATGAGAAGGAAGTAGGAAAATATTCTTCTATTCAATTAAACAGCCAGTTCACTTATAGCCTAAGTTAGAAGAATAAGACCAAAAAGACTTTCAGTCTTCCATCTCTGTCCCATTCTGATGCAGAAATAAATGTGATAAAACAACTCTCTTCTTCCCAAACACAATTTTTTGCAAAAGTCTAAGTTATTCTGTGAGAGGACATCATCTCTCTCTTCCTCTCTGCTAAAGGTGGAATGGGAGACATTTCCTCCTATCTTCTTACTATGTAAAACAAGGAAAAGATAATGCTTGGAGTTACAGCAATGTATTCCTGCACTTGTTTACAGCGGTAAGGTTGACACTGTGCATGGCATTCCCTCTGGTTCTTATGGCTATGTATGTATGTGTGCAAATAAACATATATATACATAAACACACATATTAAATGAATATATAAACATATAAAATGAATACATCTACTACTCTGAAAGAACAACTCTCCGAAGGTATTAAGTGCACATGAGCTTTGCCTTTCCTCTTCCCTCCCCACACCCTCCAGCCCCATGGTTCCTCCCAGGCAGCTTGTGCAAGCTTATCCACAGGAGCTGCAGCCATGCCAGCGTCAGAGCCTGCAGCTCTGCTGAGCATGAGTTCCTCAGAGTGGTCTTCAAGAGACAGTACACAGACCAAGGAGTCTTCCACTCCCAGCCCTGCACAACAGGAGTAGATCACACCCTTATGTGCTTCCACATAATCTCCAGAGCAACTTAGACCAACACAGTTAATACCAAAGTTCATTTCTAAAAATATAATCTGGAAGGAGATTAATCTGAAATTAGGAGTAATCTGAAAATCTGAAATATTTGTCAGAAATTGGTTTTTTTCCAGAGCTTTTCTGTATTCTTAAAGCAAAACAGAAATAGCCTTAGCATCAATACTTACATATTTCATTGTAGATTATGTTTAAAAAATGAAACATTTTCAGTAAAATATAACTTTAAGAGGAAACTTTCTCTGACATCAATAACCTTGACTAGCATAACATACCTCATTTAGTATCTGAGCCGCATTTTTCACTCTAATCAAATCTGGTGTATCTTCAAACACTGTCATTCCTTTTCCTTTCATCCCTTCTTCCAGATCTTTTCTATATTCTTTCTAAGGATTTAAAAACAAGAGAGATTTCTCCACTTAATATTGTGTGCAAGATCTTGAAAAGAAATGCCACATTAAATGTCTGAAGGGTCTCTTTGAAATTTCTATGAAATATGAATTAGCTGAAGTACAGGTTTCAGAGTTAAAATAGAATTGGAAATTATCAAAAGGTAAAATGTTGAAAAAGTGAGAAGATTTTAATGCAGTCATGTATTTTCCTGTTGTGCTCTTGAAAAATAGTCCACCCCTATACAGCGCTAGCACATTGTTTAGGGGCCTCAGCTGCCTCTCTACAGACATTTTAACTGCAGTAGTGTTTGCTTTTACAGATCAATATATGTTCCTCTGTTCCACTAATGGCATTGCAATCAGAGTAGATGTCCTGAACACCATAGTAGGACCTGTTAAAATGACTGCTTGGTAAATTATAATGTAGAAGCAATAGTCCTACCATATTGCTTCTGTGCCCCTCAGACACTGCACTGATATGATCATCAATATTTAACAACTGCAGCCTTCAGAGCACTCAGATGTTCAGTATAAAATTAAAAGCACAGTAGAACGCACCCACTGATATTTGGTGCTTTTTCTTCCCAGTTCCTAGAGAACTGATGACATTAAAGTTTTGTAAGGATTTTAAATTGCTTTTCCCATCTCCAGGTTTGGAATAGGTTTTTTTAAGCAAGGAAACTAGAAAAAATTTAAAGAAAATACTTTTCAGAAAGATTTATATAGACATAAATTAACACTCCTAATCATGTATTTGATTTCATAAGCAGTAGTGAGCACCTTTATCTCTCTATAAGCTCTTTAATTAAACAGAAGGAAACCAGGTATTTTTAAACAACCTTCTATTTATCATCAGAAGCATGTCCTACAACAAGCAGGAAACAAGTTCTATTGATTGAGAATTATTAAATTCAGGTATCTTTTCTGAAGAAGTTGTGAATATGGTTCCAGAGAAGAAAGTTCTCATTGTTACAAAATGCAAAATATTTGCAGAATTCTCTACAGAAGGAAGGAAACCGAAAAAGCTGGAACACAGCTGACACTTTAAAAAAACAGTTATTGAACAAATAATTCATTTAATAACTCCAGGTTCTTCTTGGTTCATGCAGTATCTATCTAAAGTTTATTATGAACCTTCACACAAAAATACCAAGCTACATCCATGACTATGAAGAAATTTATCCTTTTGCTGAATCTTGAAAGATAATTAATTTGAACTAAGTAATCAAAGAATCATAGAATGGTTTGGGTTGGAAAGGACCTTAAAGATCATCAAGTTCCAACCCCCCTGCCATGGGCAGGGACACCTTCCACTAGACCAGGTTGCTCAAAGCCTCTTCCAGCCTGGCCTTGAACATTTCCAGGAAGGGGGCATCCACGACTTCTCACATCTCAATCTCCCCACTTTCAATTTAAACCCATTACCCCTTGTCCTGTCACTACAGGGCCTTGTAAAAAGTCCCCTCCCAGCTTCCTTGTAGGCCCCCTTCAGGTACTGGAAGGCTGCAGTAAGGTCTCCCTGGAGCCTCCTCTTCTCCAGGCTGAACAAGCCCAACTCTCTCAGCCTTTCATCATAGCAGAGGTGCTCCAGCCCTCTGAGCATCTTTGTGGCCTCCTCCTCAGTCCAACCAGTCTATATCCTTCTTATGTTGAGGGCTCCACAGCTGGATGCAGTACTTAGATTTTGGAATATGTTCCTTGAATGTGGGTATAAAATCATCTGAAATTCATGCAGCTGTGCATTAAAATAGCACTTCCACTTTCTCATATTCTCCCCATCTGGCTTATAAGCATGGTTAACTCCCTAAGTAATGAGTCATAAAAATTGAGGAGGTAAGAATTAGGGAACATCTTAGTACATGTTGCACTATGGAGGGAGATTATATCAAAATTTTCAAACTTGAACATTTACAGCACATCTGTGGCTGTGCATGCACTAACCATTCCTGCAGACATTAAGCATGCAGCAAGATTGGCTCAGTGAAATGAGTTAATGCATTTTTCCTTAGTCAGTAGGCGTACATGAGACATGTACGCACAGAATGGTACTGCACAAACAAGACCTTGTTTGAGACTTGTCTACCTGACAGCTAAGGTTGTCGGAATAAATTATTTATCAGAATATGAATAATAAAAAAATATCTGAAAAGCAAATCTTTCCTTTACCCACACAATTTGTTTAAAGCAGATTATATAATATCACAACTATACTATGGAATTTTAGTCATCTTTATTTTCATCCATAACATGTATGATAGATAATCATTTACATTTAATTAGTTAAAAGTGACGACACACAGTTCAATGCATCCACATAACACAACAGACTATCATAAACGTGAAACAGTCACTCAAAAGGAAAAACTGTCATCTGGACACCATCAGAAATCCTCCTTTCCACCCTTTCATCCAGCTGGAAAGCAAACTCCAGGCCCTCTCCAAAACCCTATCAAACAGATGTTTTTTGCAACATGCCTGGAAGGTCACCAAATCTGGGCTATTTGAATCCAGGGGAAGAACAAATTCCAAAACTGAGACCCTCAGAGAGAATATCCTGTCAACGATCCATTTTCTATGGAGTCATCTGATTTGTTCATTTAACTCTGTTTTTCTGGTTCAGGTGTGCTGAGCTTTATCATTTCCTTATATTCATAAGGAAACTTCAAAAAGTATTGATTAGTACTACAGGACTATTCAGAATATAAAATGACATGTCATAATTTCTACTTGTGCTTCATAACTTCACTCCTGCTTATAACTTTATAGTTAACTAGCAAGTTAACTGTAAGTTGTTCAGCACCCAGCAGCTTTTAGTCATGCTGCTTATTGTTCATTTATATCTTAACAACAACCACCAAAACAAGAGAAATAAAAATCCTCTACCTCTTTCAGAAAGTTAGTGACTTGTTTTATATGCAAAAACTCTGGAGTCTTGTCTAAATCCATTGAGGGTCTTCCCTTGATCCCTTCTTCAAAATCTTTGCGATACATTTTCTAATGAAGCAAAACCAACAATTACTGGTACATGCATGTATGTTTCCAAGAATATTTTAGAAAGAACACTGTAATCAGACCCAGAAATGAGCAACACTATAAATTATTTATCACATTAATAAACAACTTTATTACTCTTTTCATTATCTAGATTATCTAAACAAGACAGACACAAAAAATACATATAACTAAATACATATTTCCAAAGAGAATGTTTAAACTGATCTATGAAAGACACTATTTGGTAGGGAAAAGAGAGGACAAATGGCACACAAGGTAATGGTTTTAAACACATTTCTACCAAAAGGGTGGAATGATGTGTTTTCTATGACACACTGCAAAAATAATGGAAACTGTAGCAAAGGAAACACAGGGAAATTCTCTCAGGACAGATGGTGAAGCACTGGACTAGATTGTCTGGGAGATCACAAAACCTCCCAGGCATTGGAAGATTTTATTAAAAAGTTTAGAAAAATATGGCCTGATTTAGGATAGCCAGTGCTGTTCTGGAGCTCAGGAACAGTCCTTCCCCCTTGCTGAGCTCCCCAGCCTGAACAGGCAGCAGCACATTCCAGTTAAGGCATGGGGTCAGGCTGGGCTTTGCAGATTCAGTCACTCCCACCTGAGAACCCGCAGGATGGCATCCCTTCCCTCCAGAGTGTTGACCCCACCACACAGCTTGGTGTCATTGGCAAACTTGCTGAGGGTGCACTCAATCCCACCGTCCATGTCACTGATAAAGATGTTAAATAGCACCATAGATTGTCACCAGGTTCGTCAGGCATGAATAACAGAGAGAACTACTCAGTATTAATTCTACCATATCCTCAATTTATAAAACCTTTACAATCTGCTCCATATGTTTTCTTAACATGAGTACAAGATGTCTGTTACCTTCTCTGTTGATCTAAATTGCTAGTTCAAGCACAGTATTTTACTAACCTCACTTTGCATCTTTTGAGCCTCCTTTGAAACCTGATATATTGGTGTATCCACAAACTCCAGCATTGATCTGCCTTTACATTTTTCATAATTCTCTTTGTACTTGACCTATGAAAATGAACATAAATGCTGTTAACAGCCAAGAGAATGTGAGATCTGACTGCTTGCTATGGAGACAGGCCAATCCTCTCTTAGCCATACTCCTTAAGAATTTTTGACTTGGAAGATCCTCCCAAATTTAACCTGTTGGAGAAAGAGGGCAACTAGACAAGGAAATTTTTTCTGGAGTCGTTTATTCCTTAGCTTCAAAATCTCAGATGTAAAAATGGTGAAATTTGAAGACAGCATCAGTGAGGAGCATCAAGCACAATCCTTCAACCGACTGCATGATTTTCATTGAACTACCTATATCTGAACAGTTGGCAGCTTTTCATTAGGATCCCCTGTCATGTTTCCATTAAACAACACATTTACCATAACACCAAAATCTGCTTCACAGCCAGGCCCCACAGGTCTCTCTTTCAGGATCAGGAACACCATTCTGAAACACACTTTTGTTTGTACCTGTGGGAAGGAAAACTACTGTCTCGGTAGAGTCTGGTCTTGTACCAACATTCCCTTCACAGCTACCAATGGCCATGACGTTAAAGCTAGCAGCAAAATCACATTGAAGAACACAGGGTTAAGACACCAACATGCAACTTCTTGCTAATTCCTAAAGCAAATACACTTTCTTTGAAAACGTGTAGAAGCCTTCCAAACTCATTCATTCCCACTCTTCTGATTAAAACAGGCAAACACACTGTTTAGCTCACTTAATCTACCTGTGATATGGTGGAGTATTCTACACAAGCCATAAAGGAAAGCCAATAGCTACAAATCAAATATGATATTCAGAATCAATAATAATTTAATTTATTTGTCTCTTCAGAACTAGTAATGTCTGGATTTGAGAAAAGTATTAAAAACCTCCTTCCCTGTCAGGCTTCTGCACTGGGTTCAGATCCTGCAAAAACACTCTCCTCTTTCCTCATGGGGGGTCTCTGACTGAATATGCACAGTACACCATGGTAATTTGTTATGCAGATTTGTGTCTGATTTAATAACTGTTAGAATGCTGCATTTTTCTCCTTGCAAGATGTATTTATGATTGCATATACCTGACTTTGAAGCACAGCATTTTCTTTGTGATGGATTTGTTCAGCTGTATCTGGCGTGAAATGATAGAAGCCCTTGCTTTGCTTAAATGATTTCTTATATTCACACTGAAACAGAAAATATCCAAGAATGTTTTCAAAAACAAAAGTCAGGACGTTTGCAATTTAAATATGACTTAAATATGGGAGAAACAGCATAGAAGAAAGTATGTTTTAGGCCTCCCAACCTGGGAGTTCCACTACTAAACTTGAATTTAAAATATTGTAATGAAATGAGAAAAGAATAGAACAAAAAATAAATTTCAAAGTTCCTAGAGAAAATGCTTGTCCTGCTCATGCCAAAGTCAAATGGTTATGTTCACTAGATAATAACCATTATTATTTACATTAGAAATGCAAAGGAGCACATATGATGGTCTGGGTTTGCCTCCTAGTGGAAATAATTATAAATGTCACAGGACAAAAATCACTTCTATAGTGGAATCATACAGAAATTATCTCCATCTACAGATACTTACTTCATACTTTTACTCCACTCCTGAACTAATGGAACAAAATTTAAAAAAAAAAAAATTCTACAAAATCAAATTAGATAAATCTCACATTTTCCTACAGGCACCAGATTCCGCCTCCTAAGTCCTATTGTTCCATAAAATGAAACACATTTTTCAAAACAAAACAAAAAGATCAGTCTCTGTAAATCAGTTAACAGCACAGTGAGGAAGAATGTTTCCTACAGTGGAAGCAGACTTCAAGAAATATTTGGTATGCACTGTGGAGAGACAAGGAGAACACAAAGAAGGTATTGGAAAAGCATGGAGAAAAGCAGGAGAGTAAGCCATATTAAAATCAAAGAGACAACAGGGAGAGGTCAAATCTGAGAATGATTTTGAAAACGGGATTTCTCTAGACGACTTGTAGCTAGTCGAGACCTTAGGGATTGATGAAGCATCCTTCTTCCTGCTCACAGCAAGAAAAATATCCACCAGCATCTGGACAATGCAAAAATCAGAGTCTTGGTATTTATGCCCTCAGAAGAGGGCATAGATAATATAAATCAACCCTTCCTAGGCAATATAAAGAAATAAATTTTGCAAGAAGTGCAAAGAGCCTTAAGGGAAAGTCCAGGTTTCTTCTAATTAGAGATAAGATGACAAACTGGTGAAGTTCAAGTCTGAGGGTGTTCATTTAACCAGCAAAAAGAATGCCAATCTTACCTTACACTGAAGGAAACTAGAATTAGGCCAAAATGCACATGAAGATTGCAGGAAGTGAAAGCTACCAACTCATTTATCACCCATACAAAAAAGGATAGTCAGCTTCACATATCGGAGTGAGACAGACAAAAAGCAAACTTCAATTGACCAAAGAGCAACACAAAAATGAAGTAAAGTCTGGATTATTTTCGTTCTTTTAGACATTAGCTTCCATAAGCAGGCACTGACTCAGAAGATGACCCAACACACTACTAGTCATCAGGGCTAACCCTTTGTGTGTGAAGCACTCGCCTCCTGCACTCATCACCCACTCATGCCTTTCCACAGCACTGCTGCAGCCCTTCTGTGCTTTCTGAAGGAAAGACGACAAACACAGCTAACCAGCCTGCAAGCACCACAACAGAAGCTTCAGCACTGGACAGAAGCCAGTGTTTTTCTATCTCTTCCTCCCAGTTTCAACTTCCATCACAGTCCTCTGTCAGACCACCAGCTCCACCAAGGGGTATGTCTCGTCACATGGCGGAAAGGAGAATGTGCCTATTGCCTGATCCAGTGTGAGAAGCCTCAGACATTTAGAAAGGAAAAAAGGCTTAGAAAGCTCCAAGGGATGCTAGCACTCAAGAGGCTGTTTACAGCAGAAGTCCAAATACTAAACTAGCCTAATGGTCACTGTACAGAAACCTGCAGAGGAAAGCAACAAGTAAGATCTTTAGGCAAACCACGATTTGTAAGGAAAGAAGTATCTTAGATCAACAAAAGAAAAAAAAGACAAGGTTTCAGGCATGTAAGAAGAAACGCCTAAGTACCAGAAGTCATTGTGATTCTTACCCTGTATATTAGTTGTTCTAATAACCAAGATCTCTCCCTAAAAAGCCCTTTTTTTCTTCACTATATCCCCTAACTACTACTGTTACAACACCACAGCCTACTACAGACAAAACCATGAAGCAAATAGCAAAAAATTATGTATTCTACGGTGGCTATACATGCTATTTTTCAAATCATTCTTATAAAGGCAACTTACATCACTATGTGTTTTGCTGATATTTAAAGCATGGTTTAAATATAGGAGATTTGGTAGATCAGAGGCTGGATCATGTAGGCTTTCCAAATCTTTCTTGTAGTTCACCTGGAAAGAGAATTCAGGTTATGTAAAATAAAGATTAACAAAATAATTCACAGCTTCGTATTACAGTGTGGCCATCTGCAAACAGACAGCATTAAGTGTTTGCATGAACAACCTCTACCAGCCACTAGATGGTGGTCTTTTACTATTATTTGGAGGAAAGGAAAAATCGATAGAAGGATTCATTCTATTGAGCAAATATTTGGCAACTATTCAAACTTTTCCTCAAATAGGACACTTCAACAAAACCACACTTTGCATGACTTTTCACACCAGAAATGAACTATCATCTTTCCTCTTTTTTCTGCCTCGCACCCAGAAAATTAAATCAAGAGTATCTTCCTAAATATTTTGAGTTTACTCATTTTGAACACTGTTGATTCTTGTTCTTTTTTCTTGATTCAGGAATTACTCTAACTTTACAAATAAATAATTTGTATATAGAAAAGTTAAGGGGAAGTATTCCTGGATATTTTATTTAATACAGATTTCTTTCAGCAAAGATAAGCAATCTAGTCACCTAAGGCAAAAGTTAATCACTTAATGAAGTAGCAAAAGATAACTTCCTATCAGCCTATAATAGGATTTTCCACACTTCTGATAGCTGGGTGCCCATCTTTACAAGAGGAAGACTACACGCCTTACCTATCTTGGATGACAAATCTTTTAAACCAATCCCTTTAGTGACCTCCACATACGTATCATGTTCTTCACTTCAGACTTCAAATCATCAATACTCAATTTACATATCTCTTATAATAATTATCTCTTTAATTAATTTTTTAGGAAAAATTTAGATTTTGGAAATAATTACATATTCTATTGGACCCTTCCCAGAACCATCCTCTCGTGTGCCTGTTGGGTAGTGCTCCGCACTTTGGAAATGACAGACTACAGAATGAAGGGTTGACTCTGGGCTACCTGGGATCACAGCCTCAAAGAAGAGCTCACATTTTTAGCATTAGACACACTGGTAAATATATCATCCCAACAGCATTATCACTTGATAAAGATGTTTTCTCCATCCTGGCTCCAGCAGCAGGCACCCATTGCTGAATCTGGTAACTGCTGTACTTTGTAATGCCATTCAGAAGATCAACCAGCAGAATGAAGTCCAGAAGATAGACATCCAATTCCCAGCTATGCAACCCCCTTCTACAATCACTGGAGAGATGTCAGCACTTCACTCCTCTAAAGATAGGCATCTACAACAGGTCAGAAGAATTGCTCTCTATGCCTGTTTATTTCTTTCCTGAATACAAAGAAATATAAGGCAATTAGCTCAGAACAAGCAGCCATACCTTTTGACACAGAAAGTTAAGTGAGACGAATCTCATCAAAAATGGTTATGAAAACCTCTGCATGTCCTTGGAGAAGGGCTTTTTCAGAAGTAGAGAAAGAAATGGATAACATGCTCTACAGACACACCATATAGCAGGGACTACTGCTCAGAGTAATTCATAAGACAGAAAAAGAATATCTGCTTGAGAACAAATGTTAAGTTTCTCAGGATGTAAATGCATGTAAAATACAAATCAAGATCACTTACATCACTTGCCAAGGTGGATGCAATCTGTGCTTGCTTGAAGGAAGCACAGTCAAGAGGATTGTATTGGTGGCTCTTCATTTCCTTGTTGAACTGCTCTTTGTATCTCACCTTCCAACAGAACAAACATATCTAATATTAACATGCAGCACTTAAGGAAGGCACACAGCATTCAGACTACAAAGGAGCTTATTAAAGGCAATTTCTTTATCCATAAATCTTTAAACAATGAAGATGTTTAAGGAAGCTCAGTTTAGCCACACCCATGACTGTCTTGTGCTGGTTTCAAAGTAATTTTTATGTATCTGAATTTTACGAAAATTAAAAAAGTAATTTTAAGATTGTCATATGCGATTACTGGTGCTGAAGGATTTATAAAAAGAAACAGAAACAAAACCATATGACTCACAAGAGTAATCAAATAAACCAGAACTGACTAGCAATAATAATCTACTCATTGAGAATCATTCAATTGATAATTAACATCAAAAATGTTTTCATATGAAAAAATTTACAAGATCAATAAATAGTAAATCTTATAAAATAAATCACTCATAAATTTTTCAACCACTTGAAAGTGGGAGATCAGAACCAAACTTCCCACCTCCAGGTCCATGTGTCACCTGTGCTGTGCTGGGCTGTCACCAGAGCCCCCAGGTCTATTTTTAATTCTGCCAGAAACTTCCTAAGAGACCCCCCCAGGAATGCGCACCTCATTACAGTGTTAGAAAGCATAATTAAATTACTGTCTGCCACCACTTTCACGCGCTTATCTTCCTGTTCAAAAGAAGGGGAATGACAAGGCATATAAGAGGAAATGAGTAATACATAAATGTTGATGCAATGGCATTAAAAGTAAATAAATCTGAAAAATTCCATAAAACATGCTAAAGAACTGAATTCAGAATCTGCAAAAATTAAATCGAACAAATAGTAAATCTCCCTCCTTTGCCCCCCTTGTTGTGCATAATCATCAAACATCTGGAGACTTTGCAGACATGCCTTGCAGCTGGGCATAATGGAGGAGAATAAAGTTCAGTCTGAATTATGCTGCTTTCATGAATATCAGTCAGACACCTGATATCTGAGCCTATGCAACATCCATTATAATTTACCATGCTCTGCATTAAATAAATACGCAGCTTTTGCCTTACTCCTTTTTTCTCTATTCCCACATGAACATCTGAAAAAGTTGTTAAACCACCTCAAACAATCGCCTTCAAAAATTATTTGTTTCTCAGCTTTTATTGTGGGAAGAATTTTTTTTTGGTTTTTAGTTTTTCCTTGCCTCAAAAGGCTTTCAACAGGGTTTAGCTTACACAGCCACGTTATGTTCAGCCATGATGCCCACTAGTTCATTAGTCAGGATAACAAGAAACCAAAACTAAGCCACCTGAACAGAAACTAACCATATATGTTCAAGATACACATTATGATTCTAGCACTTATGGTACATTTTCAAAGGAAGGAAATCCTAAAACATTGTCACTTTTAAAGTGAAACTTCATCTGAACACACGATGAACTTCATAATCTTTCACACTAAATCTAGAAAAGAATATCTGTTGGCTCCTGGTAGATTCATCTGGTTCATATTGTTTGATATTTGCCTTGGCTTTGGATCAAGTGCAAAAGCATGTATCTGAATTCAAAGACACTGCCTTTTTCAAAGGCAGATCCACATTCTGTACAAGCAGCAAAAGAATAAATCAGCGGGTTTTTCTCTTTTAAAAGGTATATCCAAAACCTGCCTTTCAATAAAAATCAGGCAGTGCTGGAATATGTGATTTCAAAAGCCTTCTAAACCAGGGATCAAGTCAGTATGGTGAGCAAAATTGTCTTTTACTCCTTGGGCATCAGCTCACGTCATAATGACACCAGTAGCTGGATATTTAAACTGTTGTGCACGAAGGCTGTCTTCTTCCCAGCCAACAAACGTCCTCAAAGTCTGCATGCAGACCAAATGCACTAAATATAAGGCTAAATATAAGGAGACTGCCCACCAATCCAACTGCAAATGTTCTGTTGCAGTGAGGGATGTCTCAGTACCTTTAGGCCCTGCTACCTCGTCTGGCTTATTGCCTTTGCTCCCCCCTCCAACACCATCATTGCACATGTCGCTCTGGGGCAAAATGGAGGTCACACAATAATACCAGATGACCCTGGCAGTATCTGAAGAGTGCTTCCAGCAGTAATTTAACTCTACTTGTCATAGGGGATTCATCTCATTGAAAGCTACACATGCATTCACTTTCTCTTTTATCGGTATTTTCCTGTTTCCTTCTCCCTTTTGAAAGAAAGCGTGGGGTGGGAAAGGAGAAGGGAGAAGAACAAGCACAGGGGTGAGTCACTGAAGTAACACACACAGTACTTATCCTTCTTTTGAACAGGAGAAAGTTATGAATGCAGTTTAAAGGGGAAAAATACGCCTGGGAGAAAGAGTTCTGATTAAAAACAAGAAAGAAAAGTACTTCAGTGTTTTCTAAAACATCTGAAGGAGGGAGGTCTTAGCAACGCTGTAACATAGTGGATGAGCAAACAAAAAGTGGGAGTAGAAGTGACAGTTGTTAGTGGAAGCTTATCTACAAATTTCATCGTTAACCAAAAGGTTTACTTTAATAAGGACTTGAAATGATGGCTACTTATTTACCATCTTAATGAAAGTCTTAAGTTTGTTTATTTTTTTTAGATGGTGCATAGTGGGGGTTAATTTAAAAGAAATGCATGTAGGCTGCTATGTAATTGTTGCTGAAGAAAGAGCAGACTTTGCAGGCTTTTAACGCAACAACATCCCTGAAAAACCAAATTGGAATTAAATAAGGCCTGGATAAACAAACTTCTCATCAGCCTTGCACAAAACCTATAAAAGTCAGAACTGCAGCTGGACAGAGCAGTGTCTTTTGAAGCTTGACAGCAACATTCCTAAATCAAATATGTAGTTCAAAGCTGTTCACACAGGGAGTGTTCAGTTTCAGAAGTGGATGACATCACCCACTGTTCAGATTTACAAAGAAACTACAAAAATTGAATCATTCAACCACTGGGATCCCAGGATGAAGCAGAGACTTGCAGCTAAAGCATTTCCTCATGACCATATGAAAACATATTAGAAAAAATGAAAAACCTGTCAGAGCACATAGATATTGAAGGAAATGTAACATAAACAAAGAGCTAAATTAAAATATTGGTTTCTAAAAGCAAGAACAGAGTTTAAAGCAAAGAAAGACTGGGAAATTCTTAGGCTCTTTGTGGTGTTTCTGATAATCTCAAAGATACATTTTGAAAAACATTCTACCTCTAACAATTTTATTCCTGAAACAATAAGCACCAGATCCAGCATAAAATAGGAATATGCAAAATTACTCATCATAAAACCAATTATTGAACACCATAAGGGTGTTCATATCAGCAGCTCTTTGAAAAGCTAATAAAATGCATTAGAAGACAGAAAGAAGACACAAATAAGAGCATGTTTTTATAAAAAATAGAAAAAAACAAGTTATACAATGTACATTCAGCAAATTGACAAGTTGCATGTTTTCACATGAGCTAACACAGTTTCTGTTTTAAATTTGGTTTAAAATCAACAGATAGAGGTTACCACGTGCTGTGAGTAAATATACTAATACTGTGAGCTATTGTTTTTGCTGCTGCTGTTGTCACAAGCTTTGTTAAATAAAATCAAAAAACAAAGTAAAAAAGGAAAAAGAAAAAGAGAGCGAGAGGGGTACGCTGATTTTTGTAGTCTTGAGTGCCAGTCAAACATTAACACTATTTTCTTCACTTTGTTTGCCTTCCTGCTTGCCTTGATTGCTTTCTCCCTTCGTTACACCCACACTGCCTGACCTCTTCTTGCTCCTGTTCTCTATACTCCCTAAATTACCTACCCATATGCACCACATTAAAACATGTTATCATCTTCTCTTCCCATTACATCCATCAGAATTGTCAGCTTTGCAAATTTAATGTGAGGGTCAAATAACTAATATTTCTCTACATGTCACAGCTTATAGATTCATGCTATTAAGAGAGATTATCAACTTTCAGCACAAAAAAGTTTATAATGCTCCCATTTGCTAGAAAGAAATAGAAACCCTAAAAGCCAGGAAGTCTGGAGACAATAAAGAGATCATTAACTTTACTATTTTTTAAATAACGTAATTGTTACAAGCCTGCTTCGCGATCCTTGCACAAAGAGGACTGACATGACTGACCCACACTTAGGTCTCTTCCTCTCCTACAGCACAGGTGCATTCCTCCCCCCCTGCCCCACTACGCTCCTCTTTGGACACAGGGGTCATGCTCATTTTTCTGTGCTCTTGATTTATGATCAGTGTATCTAAGTGTTATGATGATTCAAATAATATATAAAAAAACATTAGACAACTCATGGCCACTGCCTTTCCTTCAGAGGAGGTGGGGAATTGCTGAGCACACCTCCCCACTGCTGAAGGCAGTCTGGTATTCTCAGCCCCCATGCTGCTGTATGCGCAAGGCTGGCAGTGCTGAAGACGCGTCAGGCCGAAGCACTGCCTCCCTTAATAAAAGTACGTGGCCCATCACACACACTGCAACCAGCCACAACAGTGTAGACTGAGGAGACAAGAGAAGGAAGGATCCCAAAACCTGGATCCAAGCCTAGTGGCTGAAGAGTCTGGACCATCAAAGTTTAGTAAGAATCTTCTTTAAAAATAAACTCTAAGCAAGCTACATTTTGTCAACTGCTTTCTTTCTTGCCACAACTTCTGCACTATTTGGACTCTCTAAAGAAGTTAAAATTGCACACCAAATGCTCTCTTCTGCAGAAGGATCTCAACTGGAACGGCTGCCATCCCAGTTCCTGGCAGTGAAGAGACTGTATTATATAGCCTTTGCAGATGCAGCATGCATTGTCCAAATGGAAAAGCACATCTAATAAATATGGGATAAAAAGTGCACTGATGAAGCCTATGATGCAGCTGGCTCAGCACCAGCCTGCAGGACCCCATGATCCAGCTGGTACTTTTTGATTGTTGCGATTGTTGGCCACAACCTTAAGGGTATCAGGCTTAGTGAGATGGAGAGGGCTATTGGAAAGGGACACATTTTGGTCCAATTTGCAACGAAAGGCAGCTGCAAGCCCACTAGATTCAGAAATAGACTGCAAGGAAAGGAGTGTGTAGACCGCCACTGAGTAGAAATAAAGGATACCACACACTAAATTTAGATATGAACCCTTTTAAAAACCACTAAAGATGTTTGTAAAATGACACACAGCTCCCTTTGCTGTAAGTGACAGCAGCAAACTACTAGTCTTCCTAGAAAGCACAGGTTGACTTCCAAGCCTGCAGGATGCTCCACACAAAAGAGTCTGTTAGCAGACTTGCCTATCAGCAGAGGAATGAGCAAATGATCCATTACAAAATGGAAGAAATGTATTTGGAAAACACAAACTAATTTTGATTCTGAACACCTCATTACAAAAGCAATAAAAAACCCATGTATTTTCTTCTTTTTCCCTTTGTGCAGTATTAAGGCTTCAAAGTTAATGAAGGCCCAGTGGGAAACAGGAAATCATGTAGCAGGTATCTAAGGACAACACTTGGCAACAGCAAAAGGAGCTCCTCCTCTTGAAAAACAACACTGCACTGTTTTGCAGCTTGTTCTCTGAGACCCGTTATTCTCATTTTATCCTAGTTCTAGGGAAGATGTTTACTATCTAGCCAGGCACACTACAACATAGTGTTACACAATGCTGATTTTCACTGTCCTAGTGTATACACTACTGTGTGTGGAGGGTTTTTTTCTACTTCTGGGAAGACTGACACAGCCTTCTCCTATCAAAGGGTGTTATCATCCTCCTACTGGAAGGCAGAATTTGCTCCTGGTTTTACAAAAGGTCTAAGAGTAGCCTGACAGGATTACTACTGAAGATCATGCAAAGCGCTGTTAAGGAACTACTCCAAGGAAAAAAAAACAACAACAACAACAACAACAACAAAAAAACACCAAAAAAAAAAAAACAACCGCCACACAAACCAACCAGGTCAGCAGTCAAAAATCCATTCTCACGATATTAGGCTGATCTGTAGTAGAGCTTTATGAGAAGACGACTAGTAAGGGGAAAAGAAGGAATATTTGTGTTTTCAGCTTTCTTTTTAGTTATGGACTAAAGTAATCCCTCCATTTTTCTTCTTTTTTTCCTATTCTTTTTTTCTTGAGGTTAATATATATCAGAAAGTAGTACATAAAAGGTTCACTTTCAGGGGGAGGGAAGGCCAGTGGTTTACATGTCAGGCCAAATTCAGATCCCATTACTCACATTAGCAAGCAGTTACACAAAAGACCCCAGTTACTTCAGTGGGGTTAATCACAGAGTAAGGTTCCACTCAAACTGAAGGAGTACCAAAATTTGCCTGTAAATTACATATAGTTAATATTTTAGAAATCCTAGATAATATGTATAGACATACACCATCTCCACCAAAGGTGAGTTGTAAGAGTCAAAGTTTATTGCATTTTTGCATAAAAATGTCTATTCTGTTTCCTAAGAACCTTAAATTTACCAGCCACTGCAATAGTGTATGAAGAGTTTGAGAATATAATCTTCATGCAGTTAGGAGATAATAATCTAAAAAACTAAATATTTCCTTGCATTACTAGGAACGAGATATGTGAATGAAGTCATTGTAAAATGACAGAGAATCTTACTTGGCTTAACAGTTTTGAAACTCCTTTGGCATGTTCAAAATCTGGTCTTCCAAGCACAGCTGGCTCCTTACTCATCTGTCCTCTTCCTTTCTTGTACTCAGCCTTAAAAAAATGAATGTGAATCACTATTACATTCCTCTTGATAAAACAAAAGCAAACAATTTAAGCATTAAAGCTAGCCTCATAGCCTCAAAAAAGTCTCATTTAGTGATCTGCACTGACACTACTTTCAGAGCTGTTCTAATCAGCTCTGAAAAAAAAAAACTGCTTCTCAGGCCTCAGACCCTTAACAATGTAATATTTATTTATTGTAAAACACAATGTACAGCATTCACAATATTCAACTTCAACCAAATGCATAACTTAAGCCTGAGAAATACTGTTCTCCCAAATCAAGGCAGAATGAGTTACAGTGGCTCAGCATTTCTTACCACAGGGTTTGCAGTTTACACAAGATTTGTAGCAGCTGAAACCAGTCTTGAAACAAAACTAGGCTGAGGGGCAGCTTTTTTGAAATCTAAGGTCAAATTCCACTCTCAGTTTTACCACTGCAGTCATGCTGGATGTCAGTGAGGTTGCACTGGTGTAGCAGAGCGGAATTAGTCCCACAGGGCTGGTGTTACATGATCTTTCCAGCTGAACTGCTTCCCATGCAAATTTTTTTTCCACAATGCATGAGAAAACAGCACAGATGAATCAACAATAGGTGCTTTGCAGTATCACAAACTAAATTACCCACTGCTTAAAATAGGCTCAGGCCCTGTGAATCAGCAAGGACACGTCATGACAACAGACTGAGGGGGAGGGGGAAAAAAAGGCCCAAAGCCACTCCAACTTAAAGGAGGCTTGAACAGCAATTAGTAAATTTGGGTGTTGAATGTAATACTTAGAAGTCTTCAGAAAATCCTGAATATTCAAAAAGTGAATCTCAGGTCTCTTAAATCTGTCTCTCAGTAGGTGCCACATGAAGCGACTAGGATTTACTTAAAATCTTGGCTCAGGGCTTTTATTGTTTTATTTGTTCTATTGTTTTATGTATTATACAATTTTTGAGTTGTCTACAATAAAATATTAAACTGCATCACACATTGCTGCTTCTCCAACTGCTCCTTAACCTATCTATTTGCAGATGTCATGATGGGAGGAAAAGAATTTGAAGAGGGGAGTCTGGGAAGGAGAGCACCCATGCAAGAGGCGGTGCTCTCAGGAGGACAGCAGGGAATTGCATGTCCCTGTCTCTGCTGGCCAAGATGGGAGGAGGAAGGGGAGTCCTGGGATGTGAGCTTCCCTTGTACTGAGGTGAAAAAGGCCCGGTGTGTCTTCTGAAGTGCAGTACAGCATATGAGCATATGACTTATTTTGAGAATGGTTATCATGAATAAAGCTGAAACAAAACCAATTTTTGTAAGCTTAACATTGTCTTTACATCAATGACCAATAACTGCAAAGGTCCTACTGCCAACATTAAAATAGAAGAAACCCATACCTATGTAACATACCAGGAAGGTTGGAGGGTTTTTTTCCTGTTGGGTTTGGGGTTTTTTTTAAGCAAACCTCTCTGACAGATTTGGGATTGCAGGTTTTCTGCTTATGACATTAGAGAATTTCAGTAGCATTCTAATTCATTCATTCTAAATCATTAGTATTCTAACTAATTCATCTGAATGAAATTGAAATAAATAAAATAATGTCAAAAAATACAAATAAAGTAATAGGAGAACATACATCACTTATTATCTTAGTTATCTCCGTTGCTATCTTTATGTCTGGCCTATTGAGCACTTCAGTGTATCTATGAGTATCTTGTACATCCTTCTTGTAGGACACCTGTCAAACAAGAAACAGCTTTGTTTTTTGGTTTTTTTTTTAAAAAAAAGCCAACATTTTCAGTTTATAAATAATCTTTGAATGACCTATCAACTCAACCATCAAATTCAATAGAATTCTGTCTAATTTATTCCAACACAGTCTTCCTTGACAGGGATTATTTAGTAAGACCCACACACAGGTTAACAGGATAAGGAAGAAATTCAGAAGCATAAAATACAATATGAAAATGAAAAATGGTTTTGCTTAGGAACGTAGAAGAAAATGAAAGCACTGCAAAGACCCAAATATTAGGGTTTATCATTACCTTTCAGATTTCCATGAGTACAGCATTTTTTTCACGATATACCCTTTTTTAATATAAACTGTCCCTGCTATGATACTGAGTACCACAGCCTAGCAGGTTGCAGCTACACTGAACAGAAACTGTAACTCTACCAGGCTGTATGTCTTTCTCACAAATAGGCAGCCGGGTAGCTGGTATGTAATTCAATGACACAACTCCACCCGGGTATCCCCCCCCCTCCGCGCAGCTCCACTTATCTGTTCCTTTACACAATCATGGGAACAAGAAGGCTGAGTGTTCCAGCATGTGAAGTACAAGACAGGATCTTTCTGTTTGTGCAGAAGCCACTATATAATGAATGGGCTCTGAAAACATTGGCCAGAAGGCTAAACCACAGGTAGGAGAGTCCAAACATTCTCCATCTAGCAAAGCAATCACAGGAACAGCATAGACCTCAGGGACGTTACAGAGCTCCGAGACCACAAGTTATCCTTCTTCCCCCTCTCTGCAGGTTTTTTCCTCTCCATTGCTGTAGCACGTGTGCCAATCTAAGCCAATTTTCAAGAGCTGTCTAACTGAATTATTCTGAATGATTAAGAAAATCATCCAAGATATTCAAAAATGTCTAAGAAATGGAAGTTTCAGGTAGAAGTTAGTAAATATAAAGTCTACATGAAATAGAAAAACATCAGAAGAATTCCTGCTTTACTGGACAGTCTTTCAGTTTTCTTGTGTTGTTTAACAAAGTTAATCAACCTCTCAAGACTGTATTTCACCACCATTTCACCAGCTCAAAGCTTCACCTAAAATCTCCATATCTAACTCCTATTTCCATTCTAAAGTTTTATTATGGGTACATTGCAATAAACTCAAACTGCAGCACCCAACAACAAATACAGTTTGTAGAAATGTTATTGTATAAAGATAAGAAAACAAATCTTTGACAAATATTTTACAGGCACAGGAAAGTAATTTTGCATCCATATGGCTTCAGCTGAATAGACAAGCTAAATAGGCTTCAGTGCTGGCCACTTGCCCACAAATAGATCTTACAATTTTTAATCTAGAATGAGTGACACACAAGTTTAATCACCAATAATATAAATAAATAAATAAATAAATAGGTTGGGTGAATACAGCCCAAAGTATCACCTACCAAGAAAATAGAAACTGTTTCTAACAGCTTGTTAAAAACCACTGGAAGTTTTGTTTTGGTTAGGTTTAGATATCCTCTATTTCTTAAGAAACTAGATGTAGAGACAAGCATTTGCAATTCAGGGCTTTACATGAATTTAGTTAATTATATGCTGTTCATCCTAATGACCACATGAGGTGAGGTGAAAACCACAAAGGCAGCAGAAACAAGTTTCTGAATAGCACCCTATCATCCATGTAAATTGCAAATTAAAGGCCAGCATATGTGCTCAAAATAGAAATTAGGAATGGAGTGAATTTAACAACAGAGAATCAAGAATAGTGGTGATAAAGTTGAGGAAATGTGGTCACTTATTGCTCCCAAATGACATGACCATATAGTAGATGAAAGAATGGTTTGTGGTTAAATTCAGCGGGAAAGTGGGGGGGAATAAGACAGTGACAGTCCTTTATATTTCACCATTTTCAATTATATTAGATGCAAGGCCAATTGCTATAGCTTTCCCTGAGTGAATTATTATTCTTCCTGCACCTAAACCAGTATACCTATTACTTATGTCTGAGGGAAAGTCATCTAGCATTTTACAAATGTCTGCAATATATATTTGCTCGATTCTGCAGCTTGTCATACTCCGGTGAGAATAAAAATGTTATGCAGCAGAACAGTAGTTTGTCAGAGGTAGGCCAAAGAAGGAAAAAATATGTTTCCCATTTCCTGAATAACCTCAATCCCTGGATGCTGACCCTTTCCCATTGGGACAGTGTGCTGGCCTCTAGTACACAGCTGCTATTCTGTTCTATCTAGTGATTTTTTTTTTTTTTAATAGTGCTATGTTAGAACAGTAAAACCAGAGCTATTCCAGGAGAGCAGCGGAACAGATGCAGACAGAGCAAAGCAACCAGTTTGGTGTGTGAACCCACAGGCACCGAGAAGATGGAAAGTGGAGAAGCTTACAAGAGGAGAGAAGAGAAAAATGAAGACTGGTAAAGCAACAAATGAAAGGAAACAGCAGAAGCACCCAGGGAAGGGGACATCTTTTTTCCTGACTTGACTCGGCCCCTTATAAGAGGCTCAAACCCTGACTGGAACCTCCAGACATTACACAATGCCCTTACTCAATCTTCACATCAAAGGATTTCTCAGACTATACCAAAAAGCATCACCAAAGGTTCAAGAATTACTCCTTTTTATGAGGACCACAGTTCTATGAAACATCTGCACAAACTGGCCTTTGGATAGATAAAAAGTAACAGAGATACTGACAACTTAAGAGCAGAAGTGAAAGACCCAAATGGAGAGCTGCAACAGATCAGTGAGGAATATGAGCGAGAAAAGAAGCTGGGACAAAAAGGGGAAAAAAAATTGTACAAGTTGCAAATAGCAAATTACAAATACTAACTAATTTAAAGTGGTTTTTTACCCCAATTTGAAATCACAATAAAAAGTGGTTACATTGTTGAATATTTTTTAAAAGCAACGATAATCCAAACAAAAACAATTTTCCTTCTTTAATCTCAAATGTGATTACATACTCTAAATTGCCAGTAGCTTTTGCAAGGCATGGAAAATATTCACTGCTTGCTCAGCATTAGTAGACTCACTGTAATAGGGCCAAACCTCCAGCTCTTATTAAAAGGTCTACTGAGGATAACCATGACAGTACTCCAGCTGAGGGTCCTGAAGATGCTTCACCTTTTGTGATGGCGCCAGTGCATTGGAATGGGCTACAATATTGCAAAGTAAGGAGATTTCTAACAAGGCTGCAAAATATCTCAAGTTGTCAGTCAACAAATGGAAACTTCTGCTACATGCTGACCAAGCACACCTAGGCTTAAAGGACTCACACCTTTCCTGTAGTCTTTTGTCTTCTCCCCTATTCCAAAACTTTCCCAAGTTATAGGTAATAAATAATTAAAATATGGACAAGCAGCTATGAACACATTTTGCCCGCTTGAGAGGCACACACAAGTCAGCAAGGAGCTAGGAATACGTATCTGCCAGAAAATTTGTCTCTTGCTGTTTGTCCTTGCTTAGTATTTTCTAAGAGCTGCAAGTCCACTAGCTAATGGCCTGTCAGCTGTGCCTCTGCCCCCTTTTTTCTCATCTGCACTTTGGGGTCCATCAACACTAAGAAAATGACTAGCTGGTGACAATCGTAATTGGCAACAGCTTTTCTGATCCCCACTCAAATGGTGTTGAAAACTGTTTCCCAGCTCATGTAGAAGAGACAAACATATTTCTGGCCCATTACAGATTGATGCAGTCATCCTTTCCAGTAATGGGCTTGAAAATTGATTGGTCCCAATTACATCAGGAGTAAACACATCATTTTCAGCACCAGTTGGAAGTGGTCCAGGGGGACCTGCTGTTGACAACCACTGTCAGCAGAAAGTTAGTTAGTGAAAGGTGATTTTTCTAATGCAGATGCTGAACAGAGAACCAGGAGGAACTTGATTTTAACATGATCTGCATCAAAACAAACATCGACATTTTGGTATATTCTTGATGATGTTTAAGAACATCAAGTTTAAGATCTTCTGATTTGATCTTATCAGAAACAATGCAATTTTTTTGAGATTGGACTGTGAGTGCACAGTATCTTGAACATAAAAAAAAACCCCTTACTCCTAAAACAACATATACCTCCTAAATATTCTAATTCAGATGGTCAGGGAAAAGCTATAAATTACCACAACAGATATCATATGGACTGCAAAGAGTATACATATACAACAAAAGTTTTCCCAACTGTCAACTAATACGTTTAAAGCGACACTATTTTATACACAGGCGTAAGAGAAAAGATACCAGGGTTCCAACCTCAGATCTGCAAACTGCCTTTTAAATGTCTACAGATGGGTCTATTGCAGTTTTCTTACTTGTAAAATCAGAACATCACTTCCTTATTCCAGACAATGTAATGCTGTTAAGATAATAATTTTAACCAAGCAGAAGATATAAATCACGGTACAAATGCTTAATATTGCTTTGCTATTCATAATGCCCAGTGATGGACAAGGTCATGGAACAGACAAAACTGTGATCCACAGCTTTGGTACCTCCATCAAATGCTATGTGCAGCTTCCACCCAGGCACAATGTCACAAGTGTTTTCTTTGCTTTAGAAACTTAATTGTCATGTCTCTTCTCTGTTTAATTATTTCCTTCCATCCATCTGATCCTAAGCTACACATAAGTTGAACCACTATTTTGTGACCTGACCATTTTATAATTTTCATCCCAAGCTTGGAAACTTCCAGGAGAGCTAAATAACATCAGCCAAGCATGGGCATAAAGTAGGCTGATGGTCGCTACATCATTTTCTTCAAATGCCTTTGTGTGCTAAAGTCACACGTTTAATACTCACTTCACAAAACTGAAACACAATTTATAAAGAAAAGTACTCTGGTTTGGATAAACATGCACTCTTTCAAAAATTATGTAGTATTTAAATTATTTTTCAAGTAAATTCCCTGTCATTAAAAAAGTCACATTTGCTCTTTTGAGAGCAATTTTCCTTAGTCTAAGCATGAAGAGAAAAATATTTTTCTTATACATGATCACATTGTTCAGGAGATTTTACAGTATTTCCCTATTATGCAGCTTCAGCCCACGCTCATACAGTGTGCTAATGATATTCAAAGTGGTGTGAAGGCCTACAGCACATGACAGTTTCAAAATGTCAGCACAAATGTATTGTAAGTTGAATACAGTCTTAATTTTTAAAGGAAATTGCACATTTCACAGAGTTGAGTATAAATGTCAGCCTTATTTTAAGGCTGAGTAAATAGTCTTAAACATATCCTAATCCTATTAGATGCAAACCCTGCTTGTAAAGGTTGAATTGAGCTGGCAGAGTATTGTAGGTAAACAGGCATTCTGCTCCCATAGGTATACTGTACTGAGCAGTGGATAAAAGAGCTTTGTCCATCTATTCTCCCAGTAGTTTCCCTCCTTTTTCCACACACATTCAAAGCTGTGATTCTAAAATAGACAGAAGTAGTTCAGAAAGACAAATGCTTCACATTTGGGATGCTTGCTATTCCATGCTCTGAATCAAAGATGAAAACTCATGCGACTCTTAATTAAACCTGTACTTACCAAACAAGAAATCCACAGCTATTCACCCTGATGCCCAAACAATTACCCACAGGAGCCATGTAACTCCGCTGACGTATCTTGCTCCTTTATGTGTATTAGAGTTATATCCCCATTGCACTGCATCTCCACATCAGCAACCAGAAAGAATCTCTTCTTAAACAGAAGAAACTATCTGCTTAGAGTTGCATGCTGGATATGGAGGGTTTGTTTGATTTTTTGAAGTTTGCTTAGGCTGAAAGTTATTGCCTTCATTTTTTTCATTATTTTTAACATGCTGTTAAAAGTTCTCATTTATCAAAACATCCTGGCCTCCTATGTTTGCCTTCATTTCCTTTTTTTTTTTTCTTGCTTTAAGGGTGAAAGAAGGTGAAACAACTGAATTTCATTTACTCTCACATCTGTACCCTGCTCTCCTTAATTCCGTTAGCAGGTGATGTACAGCTGTAGACAGGGAACAGGTTTTCCACTAGCATACTAATCCTCAGACCATGATGAATTTGATTCAAAAACTCATCTCATGTTCCTCCTGGTCCCACCACCTTCTCTGAGAGGGATTCCCATCTCTCTTCCCAACATTACTTCCTTCCCTAGTAGTTCACCATTGCTCCAACTGCTTATGGGAAGAGAAGTTCATGTGCCCAGCTCCTACACTCTGTCAATCTGACATCTTGATGCTTCCAACAGCAGAGATGGCCAGAGTTTGACAGGAAGAGGGAATTCTGTAATGAAGGCAGGTTGCAGATTACTGCTGGGAGTTCCAATGCAGGTATTTCCCAGCAGAAGGAAAAGTTATTCTTCAAACATAATGCTTCCCTGAAGTTTTCCAGCAGCCTTTTAATCAGCGGCCAGCTGTCAAGATTCTGCACACACGGACATACATCTAACATTGACATTCAGCATTCAGCCTACGTAACCTAAGATTGTTTGTTACACTGTCAGCAGGGAAGGTAGGGTACAATAGGGTAAATTTAAGCCAATTCAAAATGAACACCCAAGCTTCATTTTCTGCATTGTTAGCAGCAAACAAATACCCCGTTTACCTGAGAAACAAGAGTTATAAAGTCACACACCTACCTGACTTGACTTGCTTACCTAAGAAGAATGGAAAAGGATGATAACCTTAAAGGTATTTATATTTCAGCTGCTCTTATTGGTTTTGTGCACCCCTGAAAATGACCTCACTACTTTTAGCAATCTTCTCCTAAAATGTATTTTCCTCATAAGTAAGCTTTTACAAAACCTAAGACATTTTTCTTCAAAGTAATGTCTGTATAATTCAAGACACTAATCTTGGTAGCATTTCTACCCCTAGCAATGGTGCATTGGGCTAGTATAAGACAGCTCAACCATGAAATCAAACCTGACTTGAAACTAATAAAAAGTGTAAATACTATTAGGAGGCTTTTTAGATTATGAAAACCAAAAGAACCTCAAGAAGTTAACAAGCAGCTGTAAAAACAAAACACACCCAAAAAAGCCACCAACCTCTAAAAATATTGCTAATTATTCTATTTGTAAATTATTTCAACAAAGCTACAAGAACAAACACTTTGGTCAGTGGTAACAACTAGTGCCAGGCATCAAATTCAACTCTATGGTTCAGATTCTGTAAATTAACTCATAAATCGTTCTTTGGAACTCGTTTGATACGTACTCATGAGATGGGAACAAAGCTATTCATGTACATAAAACTGTGCAAGAGCAGGGCAGAAATAGCCCCCTTCTCTCCTCTAAAGAGAACACTTGAAGAACTACCTAAACATCGACAGTGTAAGACACTGAAACCATGCTGGTGTTTACGTAAACAAAGAGCATTATACACTTTTAAAGTACAAGTAGGTATACATGAATTCAGAGAACCTGTCTTTATTTCAAACCGAGAGCACTTAATAACTTTTACTACTAATAAACAATAACAAACACTTTCTAATGCAGTTTAGAATAAAAGTCACATACCATTACTGATAGCATATTTCAAATATACATCATGTCCCAAAATACTTCCAAGCAAATAATGTAAAAAAATACCAACAAATGAAATATGAAAACAGTCTATGCCCAGTTAATTTCAGTTAGCTATAATAGGCATATCTAGCCAAAACAAATGAATATAACGAAACAGATGAAATCATTTCAGATGGGGGAGTACTTACATCACTCTGGTGTTTACTGACTTCCATAGCATGCTTAATATCTGGAGGCTCCTTCATATGTGCATAATCTGAAGTTCCTTTCTCAGCATCACGTTTTCGTTTATAGAGAACCTGAAAAGAGCAACATTACACTTCTGTGACCTCAGCAGAGCAGGTATAATAATATGAGCTGGATTAAACCTAGCGTCGTAGTGCATCTGCATCCAGGAAGAGATATAATAAATAATTAAGCTCCTTAATGGAACAAGAACCCTGAAACAAGAGCAGCTTCTACACAAACCAGCGACATATGAGGCAGCCAGCAGAGAGATTTCTCTGCGTCTGGTATTGCAGCAGAGGTATGAGTAGACGGGTGGAAGAAAGACAAATATACAGAAACAGAAAATTAACCTTAACAAGGTGAGAAGACAACCCAGAGACAAGCATAAGGGAAAGCTTTTTTTTTTTTTTTGCTCAGCTAAGTAAATATTTCTTCAGGAGGTGGTGTTCGGGGGTTTTTTTTGCCTGTATTTGCAAAAAAAGAAAAAAAATATTTTGTGCATTCCTTGTAAATAAAAGGTTTTACATTAAATACCTATAGCCCAAACAACTATTTCTTCCCCTGTTTGAAATTACTAGCACAATACACATTTTCACTAGCCCCCAGGTTTACAAAGAAAGATAATATTTACATTCAATTTTCATCATAGTAAAGGAAAATAGAATTGGATTGGGAGTTGATAAACAAATTTATTTTTATAATAGAAACTGAGCTCAATGTTGGGCATTCATCCAGCTTTCCCTATACTTACATATACACACCCTCACATACTGAATCCACCTGAAAAGCTGATCTTGCACTTATCTTTGTCAGAAGCTTTTAGGCTTACATTAAGAAAATTCACCAGGTTTTGATGCCTGAAGAAGCAGCAAGCATCAAGTAAATTCATTTTCTAATAGCTTTCAGGAGCAAGCATTAAAATAATCCCCAAGAAAACAGCAAATACTAAATAAGATTGAAAGCTGACCAGGAGGAGAAGGATTTGAAACTAAAACCCTTGATAGTAATAAAAGAATTATGCGAAAGTTTTGACATGGGAACTCTTGACTACGGTGACTCGGACTCTTAGGACAGGATACTAGAACTGTGAGAAAATGTTGTGTCTGTTTGTGTTTAAGGCAGCAAGATTGCATCTGAGTCACAGATCTGGGTGCCAAGGCAATATATTAATATCTGCCCTGACTCTCAGATTACAAAATGATATACAGGCTAAGAGCTTAAGACAAAAAGGGGTTGGGTTGGGGGGTTTTTGCACTGCTCCTGTATGACTGAAATTATTATGTTTGGAAAGTCAAAATGTGCCATCTTCTTATACAGTGTAAATCCAACATGATCACACCTCTGGGAAAACAAGCACAAATGAAAAGAAAAAAATGTCTAACACCTTCCTATACTGATCACATCTGGTAACTGGTAAAGCAAATAATCTTTACCAGTACTAAAGCATGACTAACAAATCACCCCCTGCAAAAGTGTAATTACTATATAATCATACTGCACAAAAGCTCTTTTGCTAATTCTCCTGTTTCATATTGCCACTTTTAAGATGTTCCCCACTTAATAGTATTCTGAAAAGCAGATCCATACAGTTACTTCCCAAATCTACTAATTTACAGATAGTTTAGTACATTGCCACTTTCCTGGTTCAACACCTATATTTTCCTGTTGGGAAATGGGTTATGTAGCCAATACATCAAAACACAAAACCACATCAACTCTCAACATGAGAAAACTAACAGAAATTACAACTTAGGAGTCTGCTATCTTGGGGAAAGATGGCTGTTTCTTTAGCAAGTCAAATATTCCTGCATTAAGCTATTTGACAACTGTGTTCTTCCTATCTTCGCACATTATTCTTATTCACTGATTTAAGCCTATGATTGCTTCAGGGTTACTAAGAGGAGTTCAATAGCTGCCTAGCTTTGTTTTGGACAATTTAGTACAGAACTATTCCCAGATCTGCAAATCAGTCCCAAGGAAGCATGAAGAAATATTTATCAGGATTATTTCATCAATGTTCTTAAAACCATTATTTTACATATTAGCATGTGTACCCTTTTTTCTTATTTCATGTTAATTTTCAAATTTTAGTTGTTTTTTTTTTTTTATCAAATCTACATATGAAACTATTCTACAGAGAGATCAAGTCAGTGATGTAACCTCTGCTCTCTGGTTGGCACCTTTTATTAACTCCAGAAATGCAAGGGAATCATTTAAGTAGGTATGAATTCAGATTGAACTAATTTGTAAGTACTCATTTTTTATTTTTCTTACCTCTCTTGTACACCAGTGTGTCATAGGAAACTGCATTAAGGAAGGCTTTGTGCTCTTTCAACTCAGCTCTGACTGACCTTCTGTTTTGGAATACTTTAAATATTATTAAATTTTTATTTTTATATTTCCCTTTATTGTCAGTAAGCTGCACTCCAAACTTAAAATCCACAATGTAGGATTTTGTAGGAGGAAATATGCAAGAATACAGAACATGCCATTTTAATCTTCAGACTGGAATTAAATTATCTGATGTATTTGTGTAAAACTAGAGAAGTCCAGGAGACTAATACTTCCTATCATAAAAAAGAGGAAATCTTGAACATCAGGTTTGATTCCATTAAAAAAAAAAAAGATTTAGATAAGAGTCTGATAATGTGTACTATGATCATAAATGATGCAGTAAACCACAAAAACAGATTTATAAAAGTAAAAAAAAAAGAAAGTAAAAAGAAGATTCTTCCCATAAGTAAGAAAAACTCTGAAACTTTCTCCAGAAGTTGAAAATATTGCTTAAAGATTCACTTGGCTCATCATCTTTAAAAACAAACAAAAAACACTGTTGAGCATTGACATACAGTTACTATTTGAGATATTGCCCTGTGCAAAGGATAAAATTAAACTGCCTTCAGTTTGCTTTAGATTATTCCTTTCAGATAAGAAGAAAAACAGTGCAATCTCTTCTTATGGCAGAAATAAAGTGATGAAAAGCATGCTTTTTTCAACATTGCTTCCCCCTCAAGCAATTTTAAATACCTTTATCATTGTTTGTGACAACTTATTAAAAAAAATGTTCTGTGTAAGGGAGAACTCAGTATACTGGTCTTCAAACAAGAAAAAGACTTGGCACAAAGCTTGCAATGACCAGAAATTTTCCTTCGGAAATATTTTTCACAGGAAAATTGCAATTTTTCAGAAAATGTTCATTTCCTATGAGGAAAATCAAAATGAGGGCTCCTCACCTAGACTGCTCTCAGCAGCTTTATTTTCTCATTGCAAAGAACAGGGAAATCAGCGAGAGCTTTGTTGGCTGGCAAGGGGGGTGAAGTTACACACGGGGATAGGGACTTCTACTCTCTTTAGCTTACACTGGGGACAGCTATGACAAAAAAAGAGAGTGAGGAAAATCTGGTTGCTCACCCTCAAGAAAGCTATTTATAAGGCGACAGTCAGATTCTCTGCACAGTTGAAAAAATAAAATTGATAAAAGTGGCCCAAGTATGGCAGGCTATGAAACTTCTTTCTCATTCTCCTGAAGAATTTTTTTCCTCATAAACACTGTCATGATTTTTTGTCAAAATATCAGATGGATTTCCCTTTCTATGGGTCTTTCACATCTTTGTGTAAATTCTGTATAAAACACAAAAGAGAAAATGTGGCCTTTATGCAAAAGCCAGCAGAGGTGGTCTTGGTTTAGTCTTTCCTGTGTATCTTAAGAGGGAGTTGAGCATGAATCAGTACAGGCAATAAGGTGAGAAATAGGAGAACCACAGCTGCCAGGGTGCTGTACTCTCCATTATGGGGAGATACTTTCATTGTATGGCTGGAACCCTGCAGAACAATGTCCTGGCTCTGCGAAAGCCCATGACAACTGCCATATCAGATAGATGGTGCCATGACAGCCTCTTGGGTCTGGAGAGGGTAGTGAAGGGCAGCTGTAGGTGGGGAATAATTTCTTGTGAGAAAACGGAAATTTCCCCTAGTTCCTTCAACTTCCTAAATCACAAATGTGATCTGAAATGGTGTATATAATTAATAAATTGTTAGATGTAGGTAGGTTGAAAATTGAGCTGCTGGGCAGCAGCTCCATTTCAGGATCAAACATCAGGTCATGGGAGAGACCATTTGCCAAGGACACACATGTGTAAGGAGATCACTCAGCTGTGCCAGCAGGCAGTAGCAGGGAAAGTCAGTGGCTCTCTTTCTTCCACGCCATGGTCCCGTAGTCCCAAAATACCTGCTTGGCAGATGAGGTTACAGATCCTGCCAAGAACATGGCACCATAGAGTGAGAAAGCACCTGCTTGAGCTGGTTGCAAAAGCATTCCAGCCCAGCCTTGCATCCAAGAAACATGGAAAGGAAGTCAAAGGTGTAAATTTTTTCTCATGTGGATGGGGAGAACACATACTTGTATTTTCCACCTCTCAGGAAATCAGCACCTATGTTAAACCAACTGACTATAACTGAGAAACAGACTGCAGTTCTGTGCTTGCAATAGCCTTTTTTGAGGAGAGTTGGCACAATGGCCAGACAGTGCTGTTCTCCCTCCTTCCCATGCCATACCCTTGGTCTCCTTTGCTGAAGTGATGACCTGTAAATTCACAATCACTGCTAGAGAGATGCTTCAGAAATCCTCTCTGTCATATCCTGACCCAGTTGAATCTGAAATCCTTGTATTAGCTACTTAGGTACCACAGTGATAGGCACAATATGGATTAGATTTGAATACTGTAGAGATTTTCCACTAGAAAATCCCCTAGGATCTATCTCAAAGTAGCATTAAATTCAGGTCCACTGCAACAGCAACCAGAAGTTGGAAAAATGTGTCAGCATATCTTTAAGTTTTATGGCAGATTATGATTTATAATGCATCTATTCCTAAGGGAATGGTATGAATTTTAGAGGAAAAGTTTCTGCTTAAATATAATTCATCCTATATGCATATTTGTTTCTCTATGACTGTTGGATGACTGAAGAAAACCTTCCAAAAAAATCAAATTAAAATGTCAGTCTGTTCCTTAAAGGGGTCTTTCTGCTCAATCAAATGGTTTCATTTTTAGTCTCAGTTATTTATCTTTTCTGCCACATCACCAATGTTAATTAACTTAATTTGCGTAAACTAATGTAGAATGTACTCATTTGGAATGAATCCAGGAGATCTGTGGCAAACTAGTTAACTAATGTTTTATAAATCAAGGTAATAGTTTAAAAATGTTATACAAGTTTAATTCCCAATTCATTTCTAATGTAATTCTTCTAATCACTCAATTCACAATTAAATGTCACATTAACGTTATTTCAGCTACTGCACTGCTTTGAGTGTATATATGTTCCGTTTCAAACTATGAAAACTACAATATATTTTATGTTATTATATTTGCTTAATGTACCCTTGATTAACACATTGTTTGAAATCAAAACATTTCTTCACAAGCTGTCCTGAGATTTCAGTGCTTTCTTTTGTTATGAATATTTTCCTTTGTTTGAAAAAAAACACACTGCATTAGAATAATGCATATTGAGATACAATCAATAATATGGATTTAGGAGTGTGTTCACTTCACAGACTGGCCATATTAAACTATACATAGTTAATAACTTTAAGAAAGGACAAAGGCAAAACATGACGAATGTGGAAATGCTTGGTGGACAGAAAGCCATGACCGTCTATGAGCTGTAATTCTCAGGAGTTACAGTGAAAATCTGTAACTTCATTCATATTACACATGCTTAACACTCACAATTCCACTGAGATCAATGGAAGTGAAGGGTCACCTGCCTGCAAAAAGGGTATTATATTTTTAAGCCCCTGGAGGCAACTGAACTGGAATTTGCTATTTTACTGCTTGTTTGCATGTTTTCCACTATGTTTAATATACTTGATTTCATACTTTTAACTGTATAAATCTTGTTGAGTGGTACTATGTAGATAATCAGAAATATATTTACTGCTACCAGTAAAGTGCCTTTAAAAGTCATTATTTTATTGTTTTTCCTTTCAGCATCAAACATTTTATAAAGCTTATACAACATCCAAATTGAAATGGCTGTGATAAGATTCATCTATTCTATGAATGCAGTGCCATGTCACTGAATCCACTAATTCCTTATTGTATTAATGGATTTCTAATGGATTTCATTGGATTAATGAGTGAATTGGCAGTTTTTAAATTCATATTTAACAAACATAATGAGTAACATTGTCAACATTTTACAAGTGAGTGATTCTTTAAGTTAAGGAATTATAGTGATAAACTCTGGATGATAAACTCACCCAAATAAATCAAGCAGGCAATCAAGTATCTGTTCAAACTTTTGTCAAATTGGTCATATTCGGTCACACTATTCATCTAAAAATAATTTTTGCAATTCTAAAATTTTACCTTGCTCTGAAGTTGTGTTAATTCTTTTGCAAACACACTGTCAATTGTGGCTGGCATCTGCTGATAAAGAGAGTTGGAAAGGTCTTTCTTAGCAGCTCCTTTATACTTCACCTAGGAGAGAAGACAAAGGTGACATATAATGCAAAAATTAAGAAACAGTAGCAGGCTACTTATTTTTATTAAATAAAATGGCAGAGACCATTAGAACTGGAAAAATCTAATGCTGTCATGAACTTTCAAGCAAAACCAGATCTTTAACAACTTTGAAATACTTTAGGTGGATGTGTCTAATTCATGAAACAAAGCTAAGTGTCTCCTAATTAAATTCAATAATTTTGGGGGAAGTATAAAATAAGGAAAGCAAGGCAGTTATATTTCTATCCTTTTTTAAATAATTTCATTGCCCAAGTTTTTCACAATGGGAGCAATGAGAGGCCAACAATAAATATTTTACCAATTAATAACAACAGGAATAAAATATAACTGAAAAGGATAGGAACATTGAAGCTCCCATGTATGCCATCATTTCTACTTAATCTTTTCATATTACAGACTCATTTTTAAATTACTTTTATTTACCCTGTGCTTTTTCCAGTGTTCATTACTAGCAATTCCTCACAAAAGGGTTTTATGAGACAGGTCAAAATAACAGTTGAAAATCTGTGAGGCTTTGCTTCAGATCTAAGTTTTACAAATTCATAAAACAATAATGTCAAGTATTGCTGTGAAAGTAATCATAAATAGCAAAGATATCTTAAATTATACTGTCTAATGTCATTAATTTACTGTGCAATATACAGGGGTTCATTAGAGAGTAGTTCCCCATATCTATCATATATATCCCAATAATTTGCTGTAACTTTTGTTGCTGTTTCCCAAAACAGAGAGCTCTTTTTCACTGCAGTAGACACGCAGTTAAGAAATTCAGTGTTCAAGTTTTGCAAAAACAAGTTATGGGACACTAGAGGTCAGTAATTTACAAGATAAACATTCATCACATTACTGGCTTCAGGTAATGCTGCAATAAGCAAAGCGTACCCAACAGTGTAATAACATAAAACACACAGGTTTTAACTTCTGAAATATCTTTTTACCTCTAAATCTTTGACTAATAATTAGCAGCTTTTCTTTGGAATCAGACAGATGGATTTGATAAATTCTCTCTGTCTCGTGCTCTTGTAGACTACAGTAGTCTGTCTCTTAGAAAATATAATTTAATCACATTCATGTCCCATGGGACATGCCATGCTTTCTCAGAAAATATGAAGATAAATATAACAAAAATATTCATCAGATGTATTTATATTGAACGTAGCAAACCCATATAACAGCAGCAGATTGTAGAACGCATATAAATTTCACAACTCCAGACAGGGAGTCTTCCAAGGGTCATAGTGACAGAAAAATCCCTCAAAACCAGAAGTTTCTTAACAAAAGCAACTCTGCCGGGTAAAACTCCTGCTGCTATTCTCATCCATGGAAAATAATCAGAGACACAGTCCTATGACACCTTGTAGCTGGGACATGAAGAGCTGACAGCAAACTCTGCTCCGGCATTTTGGAAGCTGCCGTTCTATGTCACTACCGTTATGCCTGTGTCGACACAAAGCCTACTCTGACATGGGTATGCAGGTGCTCAGGAGACCCACAGATGGCACTGACCTGATGCCTGCCCCAGTGCCCTTGCTGAAGGAGGACAGGGATGATAATATCGCAATAGTTTCCTTGTCTCCTTCTTCTTGACATCAAGCTGTGAATTCCCCACAGCGGGAAACTACACACAGGTATAATTTACAAACCTCATCACTGCAGATTAAGTAACAAGAAAACATTTTGCTATTCCTCAGTTTATTCATCCATAAAATGGGATAGCTAGGACTGCCTCAGAACCATTAATAAAATATCTTGGAATCTCAAAATAAAAGTGTTGCATAATTCCAAATTATTGTTACATGTACATTATACACTAATTACAGCCATTTAAGTCATTTCTGCTTTAAACAGAATTGTTATTTGAAATAAACCATCCTTTCCCTGCTAAAACCTACCATATTCAATTGGCAGTTTTCAGGAAGGATAGGAAGCAAGAGAATTCTTCCATCTTTTAGGTCTTACCTCAGAAATAAAAGCACCAAGACTTTTCACATGCTTTAGTTGTGGGGTGTCAGGTACAAATGTGCACTTGCCTTTAGATTTTTTAAACTCTTCTTTATAGTGTATCTACAAAAAGAATAAAAAATAAGTTTAATTTTCTTTTAAAAAAGCATAAAAATAAACAATTGGGTGTTATTATTATTCCTAATAGTAAATAATACCAATAATACCAATAGATACTATGGGGGGTGGCTTGCAAATACTTCAGATCAGATCAAATTAAGCCATAAAGGGAAACACCGAATTCTCTCACACACTACCAGGACTAGGAAAAAGTCACAGAACTCTTTATTATTAAAGATGAAAAATATATGATTTTTCTCTACATCTCCAGCACACTTTTACCACTATTGTAGTTGATCTAGTATCTCTAAAGAAAGGAGAATAAAATAATTGATCTCCTTGATCTCAAAGATAAAATTGTTAAACTAACTTCTAACACAGGCCTAGCAAGCACAGAATCTGTATAACATAATCAAATGCCCATTTATGAATCCAAGAGTTACATGAATAAATTCAGAAGGTCAATGTCAAATCATTGCCTGAAAAGCACCCCAACAGTCATGACATGCAAGTAATAACAGAGTTTCTTTAAGAGCAAAGAAATTTTAGATTGAGACATTTTTTAAATCCTGTGTATGCACAAAGGAAACCACTTTTGAAGAAAAAAAATCAAGACATATTTTGAAAAAAAAAAAACAAAACAAGTATTTTTTTTAACTACCAACATTTTACTTACCATGAGGCAAACAATACAGACAGATATAATAATCACGATTGTTGATGAAGTCAGAGTTAGTTTGTATTAATGAGTGTTAGAAGGATAAAATCTATGGAGATGGGGAATGTATAGGGCCCTTGCGTGAACATGGTGAATCGTGATGAGATGGACTAATTAAGTTTTAAAGATGGACACTTTATACTGACAGCCTTAAATATTTTTAGTGACATTTCTTTCTTTGTACATAGAATAGTTAAGTTCAATGCAAATTGAATTATTTAGTATTAAGCTTTCATGGTTATTTTCTGCTACCATTTCTCTAACCTCATTTTCACATTTTGCACAAGAGCAGCTTGCATTTATGCACTCTAGACTTGCTGACAAGTACTGACAGAAGCAATATGATCTGCATCTGAGCATTACAGAAATATGGAGTCTTAATTTCCTCTTTCTCTGAATTCTTAATGGATATCACAAGTTCTAGTCTACACTACTCTACAGGGCCTTGGAAAATTCATGAGAAGAATGGCAGCTTACACAGAAGCAGCTCCTGTACTTTCTGATGCAAACTTCTTGTCCATCACAAAATGGATTAGATAATGCCAAATTCACCTCATTGTGGTTATTAATGAGCTCATTCATGTTCGGACTACTGAAGGAATCTACATGTCATTACCAAATCATACTTTCTGCCTATGTGGATTACAGTTTATTCTAAATAAAAACTGTTTGGTGAACAATGGGTGTAAAATTATGGTGTATCATCTTTTTACTCAGGGCCCCACAGATCCACCGATTCATGTAAATTGTGTGTGACACTGTACTCCTAGGTAATCACAGAGTAATACCAAAAAAATATTAGTTTTATGATAAACATGAGCAGGCACTTAATGTTCAGCCTGCACACATGCATGCATGTACTTGCAAGTATGTGTATGTATGTGCTTATAAACAGCTTAAAAAAAGCTTCATAGAATTATGTTCATTCACAGTGATACAGCTGAGAAGGGGCATGGGAAAACGACACAGCTGACTGTCTACTCATTACGTTTGATGGCATTCCCAGTAGCAATTCCTGTAAAGCTGAGACTCTGGTAGAGAAGATGCAGAATCTTGCTGCTCACCACTTAGATGAATCACCCACAGATATCAGAGAGCTGACTGTAATTACATCCATTTTAATTACAGAGCAATAATTACATTCAAAAATCAAACATTAAAGCTTCCTAAGGTATCTCCTAATTGGGAGGGGGAGGGATGACATGACATGACTAGAAGAAACAAACCAAGCTAGTCTGCTGTAGAAGTCATGCTTTCAAAATAGTGCAAGGTGTCCCTGCCCATGGCAGGGGGGTTGGAACTAGATGATCTTTAAGGTCCCTTCCAACCCTAACCATTCTATGATTCTATGACTAAAGCCACCTCATTACTTCTTTATTATTCATATTTATTATAGTAACCCATAACGGCCACAAAATGCACACAGGCTCAAACAAGCAATTTATAGAGGACACGTAACAAAATGTGTGGTCAAATTGTGATCCAACACACTCCTTTCTGCTACAGAAGTGTCTGCATCGTTTGGAATCAGAAAGATGGAAGATTAAATGGGACAAGTATAATTAATTCATTATATCTGCACTTAAAAAGCGTATTTATTTTGAGTGATGTAAGCAAGAGGCTTAAGAGGTTTGTTATGACTGAACATAACCAATAGCTGGAAGGAAGAGGCTGAAAAGCCAATATTCCTCTTCAAAGTTTGGGGTTATAAATTCAGATGTCTAAAATACTGAATAGAAAATTTTTCCTGTGAGTGACTTACCCTTCACCACAAAATACACTGTTTTGGTTAAGTAGATCTTGTAAGCCTTGTGAAAAAAACAAATAATAGGAAAAATTTGCAAATGACAGCCTGCAGCCACCACTGCTCTTTTGATATACTTTTGAAGCCCAACAGCTCATTAAAGGCCCAATTTTAATAGCTCTCCCCTGATCCCTTTCTTTTCCCTGACTCATCATAAAACTACTCTGACCAGCAACACAGCTATCCCATAGAAGCAGATAGACATTCCTAGACAAGCACCAAAACAGTATGCTTCAAACTGCATTTTTTCTTAAGGGATGTTATATGGCAAGATCAACTTTATAAAACAAGGGCATCCAACCTTTAGGCTGAAGTTTTCTGTCTCATCAAGAAAATTCATCTCATCCATGGTCTGTTCCATCAGCCTTTGTCACAGAGGAAACACAGGAGGAGACCGTGGGCTAAAGGAAAGGCTCCAATGGTGACAGCTGAATCCAAGCAACCACCTTTCCTTTGTATGCAGGGACACATATTAATGTAACTGTAGTATCAATACACTTGAAAAAAACTGGTTTTGCTGTCTTAACATCTATGATGTAACCATGTTGACAGTCATCATCCCAAGATCCATTATAGAACTGTTATCTCTCAAAGATCCATTTAAGTTTAGAAAAGCCACAAAAAGGTCTGAACCTCCTTATCTAGCTCTTATGCTAGATTAAAAGGGAACTTTTTTCTATTAAGAATTCTATTTCCAAGCCTACATTTCTTAATTTGTAATCTCTCATAGACTAAGAGCAGTGTCAGACCACAGATCCATCTAATACAAAATCCTTTCTCTCTGGCCACAGAAGCCTAGAGAAAAGCATGAGAACAGGGCAAGCATACTAGTCTCCAGCAATTTAGGACCTCAAAGTCCTCTTGAGATAGTGGCTATGACTAGTAAGGGCAAGCCCAGAGGAACAGTTCCACCCCGAATTAGGTGGTCTCAAGCCTATTGGTTGGAAAGGCACTCTGCTTCTGCTCTTGACTCTAGGTCCCTTTGGCCCTTGCTTTATTACAAAGTGACATGCTGAAACAAAGTAGGACTCTGTACAAGGACAGTTAAAAGGCAAGTAGCCTTACTTTTTGCTGTATGGCAAAAGAAGTACTGGTACTACACATTACCAACGTTCAACAGAATCTTCAGAAGGCAGAGTTTTCGTAGATAGGTGATTATGATAGTTTGGCCAATGATCATTTTACTCATATAATATTTTGTCTCCCAGCTTATAATAGTATTCACAACATCCCACTACACAACCAAAACAAAGAAGAGATAAAAACATACCAAAATAAACGTAATACAAGTAAATGGACAAGTTCAATTTCAATATGGAAGAGAAAAGGCCTGGAAAGGAAGGTAATTCATATAAATTGAACACACATGACTAGTTTTGAAACATCCGTGGAATCAAATTGCATAATGGCGGGAGATCAAATGGAATGGCTTTAGGGAGAAACAATTCAGGGGGTATCAGAGCCACAGAACAAACATCTGCCAGCCTCAAATGAAAACAGGGATTTCCTCAAGAACCGGAGCACATAAACACTTCACAAGTTTCCCTACATTAGGCATACACTAAGGGTTGCCATCGTAACACTTTTTTAAAGCCATACCGTCGAATTAAAGTCACCCTGCAAAGAACGAAGGGCAAGCATAATGCAACCTCAGTATCTCAGTCATGAGCCCTCCTGGTGCTGCATTCTGATGGAGAAGCTGTGCTGACAGCTCCTCCAGCAGAAAAGGACTATCACCTGGTCTCGTGGTCAGCAAGGACACAGGCTGCTGTGTCCCAAGGTCATCTCAGGGCCAAACTGCAAGCCCCGTAAAACCATTGTACACGTAAAATGTACAGATGTACACCGACGATACATCCACACAAGCAGCAGTTTGTGCAAAGATTCATGCTAAAAAGGTTAAAGAATATATAAAAAGTTCTGAACGTTAATGAGTCAAAAATCAAAGGGAAGAATGCCAACTCCTTGCAGTTTATTGGCCTCTGCAATGAAATGTGCAGGGTGAGGAACTTACCCCCCAGCAAAAAATGACTTCAGTGGTCATACGAAATTACAACAATAGCAAAAAATTCTGGGGAAAAAAATTCACCCCTATATATATGCATATTCCATTCAAGCTAACAGCTACTGATTTCAGTAGAGGCTGAATAAGGCCCCAAAATTGGATGCTATTTTTAAACAGAGTTTCTTCTTTGAAATTAAATCTGTCTGAACCATTATATATTACTACTGCTTTGAAAGCATTAATGCACTTTTGCATTATGTTTTACATACCTCAAGAAAAATCTAATGCTAGCACTTGCAAGCTAAATACATCACAAGTTTTCAGCAAAAGCCCACATCCCTGAACCACTATAGGATTCAAAAACCTGTCTTAACTTACACACTTTAGCTCCCAAGTCCCTGCAGAAAATCAGAGAAAATACAGCCACTCCATTTATCAGTTAACCAGCAGGCACAGCTAACATTATTCTTAATGGGTACACAACACAGTAACCATTCCTCTTCAATGAAAGAAAATATTTCTTCAGCATTTTTCAGAGTTTTTGCCTTTAAGAACAACCACCATGTTTAGAAACAAGTTGCATGGAAACAATAAATGTATTTTGGGTCAGATAAGTGCTCCAGATCCATTTTCATTTTGGCCTTTACATAAAATGACAGGCACTTATTGTACCATATGCCATTCTTTTTCCAAAGAAAGCACAGTAAAAATATGAACAATCTCTACTGCTTCCTAAAGTAGCTTGAGCTTACAAGGGAGCCATCTTGGTAGCTTCTTGTTGGGATCTATCCAATTTTCAGCACTCTTTCTGTGAAAAGTAAAGCATTGCCAGACAATGTATGGACAAAGAAACTTTGACCTTGCCAAGTTACACTTTCAAGCCAACACTGTAACACCTACACATCCCAGATGTTGAATTTTCTGAGTTACCTATTCTTTTCTGATACATGACCCCTAATAATTCATACCTTAAGTATAGATTCTGTATGTTCTATTCTCATAAAATCAACATACTAATTCACCTCAAACAATAACATCCTGAATCTAAAAAAAACCTAAAAATCAGATTACAACACAGCAACAGCCAGAAATCATTTTTCGGTTTCTTTAGAAGAGAGAACAGTTGTTAAAGCAAGTTACTCTCTCCACAGTAATGTCTCCTCTGCTGCAAACCACCATCCTTGCAGCAGAAATATCACTCAACCCCTCTTCACACGAAAGGACAAAGTTACTCTTCAGACACACTTTCCCACAGGGACATAGAAATACACAAGGTCAGTCTGATGCTATTCATTGAAACAATTGGAACTACTCCAATTTAAAATGTCTTGGATCCAATCTGTGATGTTTATATAAAGTCTATATCTGATCGACAGCTTTATAAGTCTAAAATAATAGTTAAGAATTTGCTAGCTAAACAATTTTTTAAGATATTCAAAATTCACCTGTTTTATTCTCCCTCCTTACAGCTGTGTATACTTAGACCCAGTTCTGTTCTAATCAACCTTCATAAAATTAGGCTATAACCAGAAAATGTTCTGCCTTTTCCTGATGAATTCAGCCAAGCTGTTCTCATGGGAGACACCGTCCATCTAAGACTCAATTTTTAGAACATTCTCCTTCTTAGGTCCTACACTGCCCAAGTGCTCTGAAAAGTTCTTCCTTCTGCAGCTGTTAATTTAGGGTTCCAGAACAGGCTGTGCTTTTCTATTATTTTGTTTGGGTTTATATTTGAGCCTTGCATGGGCACTTGAAAAGAGAAATACAAAAGGAAGCATTTGTCACCGCCACTTACATCACTTATTATTTCACTGCATTTTCGGGCCAGTTCCATATTTCTGTCCTCAATAACAGGCTTGAAGAAGACCTGTAAGAGAAAGGCAATCAATGTAGGTTTATTGTCCTAAAAGGGTAACAATAGAAGGAAATAATTACTTTTCAAAGTTACTGGCATTTAACTCACCTTTTCTTCTTCTCCATCCTCATTTTCGTCTTCCCCGAGATCCTGAATAACAGATACTCGCATTTTAATACTTTGCAGAAAACAACAATGAATACTCTAAAAAGGTTCAGTACTGCAGGAAACAGCACAGACCCTGCAGCATGTCTGGAATCAGTGCTTCATTTCTGTCCTCCACTGCACTTAACCCTACCAAGGCTCCTTCCTTATTTAGGCAGCACTTGACAGTCTTTATCTGAACAATTCAGTGTGAGTGAACTGAAAGGCGTTGCAGATGGCCTTGCTAGCTATCAGTTGCAGCAGAGCTAATGCTTTCCTACAGATAAAATATAATTAAATGACCTATCCCAGTCAACTATTTTTAAAATTACTATGAACACACTTAATTAAAATACTGTGATGCAGTTAATTCATAATGTAAGTAATTTAGCAAAATTAATAGGCCTAAAAGGGAAATATTGACTCCAAGGTTATGGGAAAACTGCCCAGTTCTAAGATTCAAGGCATCACCAACTCCAAAACAGTTATCATGACACTTTATTTTATTCAGCTGATAATAGAGTTTTTAATTAAAAATGCAGATGTTTTATTTATAGTCTCATTTTCCAGTAGATGTAACTGCTAGTATATTTTTGAGGAAATATTCCTTTTCCTCAAGGCATAAAAATTCCTTAAATGCTTTGCATATTATGTCAGCTGACAGTTAAACCTGTACATACCTAGATACAAACACATCTGTTAACTTACAATTATAAATGGCTATGTATTCACACAAATTTGAATCTACCTGCACTCTTAAAAACTGTCATGGTCTGTAGTCTCAAAACCAACCTTTTTCAGTATGAAGTCATCAGCTTCAGCTGTAGTGAAAGTGAGAGATATCCTTATGTCTATGGATACAGTCTCACAGTGTTTGCTTCTGTAAAAGAAGCAAGGAGGTATTACAGGACTGGTTGGAGTAACCAGCTTTTTAACATGATTTTTCTTTCCAAACTAGAGCTTGTATACTTCTCATTTCATAGAGGTCATGACTTTGAACTTCATCTAGCAAAGTGATACAACACTGCACAGCTTTGCAATCAGGCAAGCTGCCAGGCAAGATACAAGGAATGTGTGCTCTTACAGACCTCTTCAGGGAATTTTATAGAATCATAGAATGGTTAGGGTTGGAAGGGACCTTAAAGATCATCTAGTTCCAACCCCCCTGCCATGGGCAGGGACACCTTGCATTAGACCAGGTTGCTCAAAGCCACATCCAGCCTGGCCTTGAAGACATCCAGGGATGGGGCATCCACAACATCTCTGGGCAACCTGTTCCAGTGCCTCACCACCCTCTCTGTGAAGAATTTCTTCCTGATATCTAATCTAAACCTCCCTGATTTCAATTTGTACCCATTACCCCTTGTCCTATCACTACAGGCCCTTGTAAAAAGTCCTCTCCCAGCACCCTTGTAGGCCCCCTTCAGATACTGGAATTTTAAGCACTTGCACCCAAACACAATGTCCTTAGAGCTTATTTTAAAACACACATTTCCTTAGAAAAAGAAAGAAGAGGAAAACCACAGCATTTGACTTAGTCAAGGTCTGAACATTTGAAAAAAAATAATAAGAACAAAGGCAAAAACTGCTTTCAGTTGATACTAATCAAGAGACAGAATTCTTTATATGTTAATACTACAGGAAGCTTCAAGATTTTCCATTCTGCTATTTCAAATACAAGCTCCTAAATTTCAGATTTCGCTTGGCATAGCTGAAGTTCAAGTTTAAACCTAAAAGTCTGATTTGTATAGGTGAGAATTACCTGTAATTTAGGCTGACTACTTTTGGAGCTCAGGATAATGGTTTAGTCTTATAAGATGGCTATGCACAGTAACAGGTGATTTTTTAAGATTATGGCCACAGCAAATATAGTCCTCAACAACAGACTAATGCACGATTTCAAGGACCACACGTTAAGGAGACAGAATGCCTACAAAAATGCCAGACAGAGACACAGCACCAAGGCTTCATTTTGGGATTTTTGTCATAATATTACAAACACTGTGTTGTTCCAGTGCAGTTAATTTCCCTTTCCTTCCTACATTTAATAACTTTTTTAAGTGGAGACATTGAAAAATATTTAAGAGAGCAGACAAAAACTATTAGTAGCTGAAAAGCTTGCTGAATATGGGAAAATCTTTTGCTATTTTTTGCACCGGAAAGCAAATATGGTCAAAATGACAAAGTCAAAACTGTTTGGGTTTGGAGGGGGAAAGGGGGCCGTTCATCTTTTTAACTTGCTTACATTGTATCTGGTGTTTGTTCAGCAGCTAGACATGCCAAAAATTATATATTAATTGTGGTTTTCCTGTAATGGTTTCTGCACAAGAAAGATCTGCTTTTGCTTTAGCATAATCTTCAACTGATTTTGTAGAATTCATTTTTTCCCATTTTTACATCATCTGGGTAAGGCATAACTGAGCATCCAAATATGCTATGTCCCATGTAACTTCCATCATACAGGTATTGCAAGGCAGCTGCTATAATTCATAATATTAAAAAAAATAATACTGTGCACAAAAAGAGCAAGGGAAAAAAATATCACAGTCTCCACTAACCATACACGAGTTATTCAAAATGGCAATCTGCACGTAACAGATGCAGTAAGAGACTATGTGACACAGAAACCTGCCTTCATTTTTTTCATCTGCCTCAAAACATTGTCAGAAAACATTCGCTGTGTAACAAAGCAAGCCTGAAAATTAAATATATAGAAATAATTCAGAGAAGAACTTGTGATCATTTAAGAGTTGCATGGTTTAAAAGCACATTATGATTCTATTAGCAGCCTGCAGGTCAAGAACAAGCTTAGGTTACTTCTCTGAGGCAGCAAATAAACTAGGATCAGCAGGCATGTTTGGCATACCAAATGTTTATGTATGTTTACAGGTATTTTAAAACTACTCTAAAAATTATAAATCTAATCTGAATAAAGACCTAGTTAAAATGCTGAGCTATACATCCCCTAAACAATAATGATGATGTATTAAACATGACTTTTCACATGCAAAACCTGCATTTTTACCAAAACCTCCAAACTTGACACTTCTGAACCATTTTCCACTGTATATAATGGAATAATCTATAGTCATTTGTTCTGGCATGAAACAGCATAAATCAAACAAGATAGAATTGTACAGAATCTTAGGAAAACACTGTAATGGACTCTTCAGCTGTGTATACCAAATAATATAAAACAGGGGAAAAAAAAAGAAATCCATTCCATTATCTATTTCCTTACAGATAGCTTAAAATGTACACAATAGGGAGAGACATGTGTTCTTCGGGGAAGTACCCAATATGAACTCATTCATATTTTGTAGGGGAGGGCTGCATAGTTCCACATTGCCACTTCCAGCCACCCTGCATGGATGTTTCACAGCTCAGTTCAAATTTAGCATTAAGAACAAGGCAATTTTGTCAAAGAAGCTGCAGTAGAATCAAAATAACTGTACATTATCTAGATTGTTCTAGGAAGCACAGTATTTGCAGTACACAATCTTCGGAGTGTATGAACTTTTGATAGGAAAGACAAGTATTCTAGAAGGAAACTATGGTTCATGTTATGAAAGGAGAGAGCTGAAAGTCCCAAGACTTTCAGCCATCAGTCAATTGTGTCAATATGCTGGTTTTTGACACAGAACATTACTCAAGTACTTGGTCTAAATGCATATCTGCTGAGGAGGCAGAAGAGGAAGAAACATGGGGTATAAAGGAGCCCAATTCCCCATGAGTACGATCTGGCCCTGCATGCAAATGGTTCAGGCACACAGTTGTCCATCTTGCCTGCTTTGATCGTGCACAGCTGTGTCCACATCTGGCCAAAGCTCCACCATCTCCCTTGTCCCTTTATCAATCTTCTAAGAAACATTTGGGAGATGTTAGCCCATCAAGTTTAAAGGCTTCATCTCATTTTGGCCCTGATACACATAAAATGCTAACAGTTGCGCTCAGTCGTCACTGAACAAACAATCCCATTGGACTTTATCGGCACAATCCCAAAAGTCTTCTTGGATCTGCAATATCCACACGTACCATGGAGCTGAAAGAACTTCTTTACCACTTCACAGAACTGCAGAAAGTGGGTTTGTCCTAGGAAAGGTACCAGAAACATCACAATCTCAAACCTATTTAGCCATGTTCCTCATGGGATACTTGAGCATAGGCTGCAAGTTAAGGACCAAGGTATTTCAACCAGAAAATCTGCACAGCACTATAGTGAGAGGTAGATACATGCTATGAATACACCCTTTTCAATACTGGACTGAAAACCTAGTAAGAACAAAGGTTGAGTTTTAGTGCTTTAAATACCCTGCTTCCAATGAGTTAAAAATCAACCCACAGATATCCCTCTAATGAAAACGGTATTTTCTTTTCTCACTGAACAGACACACATATCACTGAAATAAGTACAATGAATTCAACACAACACAGCTGGTGGTCTGTTTTCAAAAAGCGCACCAGGCATTTTTAAGCACTGAGGTTCAATTACTTCTCATTTCTAGAAATACTCATCTATCAGACTGGAAGTTACTAACAGCCCTGCACACAGAAGTTCGTAGTTAGGCTATCAGCACCACAAACAAAAACAGAGAAAAGGTAAGGGATCCCAGCCTGCCAATTTTAACCTCCCTGAACATGAATTACCAATTAACATTACCAAAAGAAATTCAAGAGATGATTCTATTTAGAAAAAAATCTTACCAAAAGCTTGTATCCATCAGATCATTACCACTGCATTTATCAACATCTCAAAACCTTGCAAATATCTCATGGTTCTAAGCTAAAATTTTCATTCAATGAAACTGATTTAAGGTTTTTGTACAGCAGAGCGGGGCAACGGTATTTTTAAAGATGAATACAAATGAGATGCTAGAATACTGACTTGTGAATCCCAGAAAACCTAATGAATTTTCAGTACCTAATGAAATCATGAATACAGACATTTTTGCAAGCACACACTCATGGAGACATCTAGCCCAACTGGATCTTGATGACAGAGCATTGAGGATATCTGGATGGTACCAGATGATATCCACCCGAGGGCATTGAGGGAACTGGCAGATGTTTTTGCCAAACCCCTTTCCATTATATACCAGCAGTCCTGGCTAACTGGGGAAGTTCCACGTGACTGGAGACTGGCTGATGTTATACCCATTTAAAAGAAGGGTCGGAGGGAAGATCCGGGAAACTACAGACCTGTCAGTCTGACCTCGGTTCCAGGGAAGATCATGGAACAGGCCATCTTGAGTGCTATCACAAAGCACATGCAGGACAACCAGGTGATCAGGCCCAGTCAACATGGGTTTACAAAAGGCAGGTCCTGCCAAACAAACCTGATCACCTTCTATGACAAGGTGACCCGCTTGGTGGATGAGGGAAAGGCTGTGGACGTGGTTTTCCTGGACTTCAGCAAAGCCTTTGACACCGTCTCTCACAGCATTCTGCTTGAGAAGCTGGCTGCCACTGGCCTGGACAGGCGCACCGTCTGCTGGGTAAAAAACTGGTTGGACGGCCAGGCCCAGAGAGTTGTGGTGAATGGAGCTAAATCCAGCTGGAGACCAGTCACAAGCAGTGTTCAAGCTTAGTGATGACACTAAGCTGGGAGGAAGT
>NW_010264345.1:0-2600 GCF_000690775.1 Eurypyga helias
CCTGCTCCATCTTCCAACGCCCTTTCCAAGTTGCCCTCGTGAAGAACGCTGGCATCCTGTGTGGGGGGAGCTTAGTAGCCAGCCGATGGGTCCTCACAGCCGCTCACTGCGGGCGGGCACTAACGTAAGCTCCTGTTCCCCGTAGCCAACGTCTCCTTTTCCAGGACCCCTCCGTGACCAAGGGTGGGTCCTCCAAGTCTTAGTGGCCAGATGTTGTCCCTTCCAGAGGGTGATGCCTCCAGATGTTGGCAACTCCCGATGTGAACACCTCTAGATGTTGACATTCCTGGTGCCTCCAGGGCTTGGGAGCTCCAGAGGCCGGTAGCTCCTGAGGTATCCAGAGGTTGGTATGTCCGGATCTTTGGAGCCCAGATGTTACCTCCAGAATTCAGTGTCCCGTGGCCAGTGTCCCAGCTGTTGGTGTCCCAGGCATGGCTACCTCCAGATGTTGGTGTCTGGATGGGCAAGGAAAGCACAGCCACCCTCTCCATGGAGGATGGAGGAGCTGACGTGTCCTGTGCCAGGGTGACAACCTCCGGGACGAATTCCTAAGGGAGGCAACCTCCCCCTACTTTGAGGTCCAGTCACCCCCTTTTTCTCAGTGGGGACATTAAGCGGAGAAGGTCCCACCTCGGTGAAGTTTCTCCAGCTTCTCCGCAAGGTCCTGCGAGAGCAAACTGGACCTTCTGGATGGGATAAGTGGAGGAAAAGTTGGAAAGAACCTGGGCTGAGGGTAATGTTGCGGAGATGTTGCACGTGGGACTCTTGGAGTCCGGGAACTGAAGTCATGGAGTTGAAAAGAGACACAACAGTCTCCTGTGGAGATGGGAGATGCCCCCAGGGTTCCTTGAGCCATCAAAGAACTCTTGGACCAGAGCTGGCTCATGAATCCTCAAGGCATTGGGTGTGTTTTCCCAGCCCCCACCCCAAGAAAAATGGGATGGGACGGTCCCAACGGCCACCTTAACTCTGCCCGGTGAATGTGGAGAAGCTTCAAGGTCTTGATCATCTCCTTGATGGACAACCCTTGAGGCCAGAGTTTTGCGTGTCTCCTCCGGAGGCGCCAACATTAATTTCTACACCTTCTTCTCCCAGAAAAAACACACGGGTGTTAATCGGGACGGACACGTTACGGGACGGGACAGGACAATGGAGGAATATTATAAAGAAATCCACCCATCCGGGATACAACCCCTACAGGAACGACAACGACTTCATGCTCCTGAAGTTGGACCAGCCTGTTCGTTTCGGCAGCGGAGTCAAGATGATCCGATTACCCAGGCGGTGTCCTGTGGGCGGAATGAAGTGCAGTGTCTCTGGCTGGGGCACAACTAAGTCCCCTGGAGGTACTGGCTTGTGGTGGAGACCTCGGCATGGGGTGGGGGAGGCAATGGGGTGAGGGGCGTGGGATTGCCAAGGAGGCCAGGCGATCTTCTCGGCTGGGAAAATAGGCCAAGGGCTTCCTTGGTGTCACCTGGATGTCACCAAATGAGCAGATGCCCACAGAGAACATCTCCTACTTGAGTTTTTCCGTAGGAGTTGCGTCTTCTTCATGTTGGGTTGGGTCTTCTTCGTGTTGGGTTGGGTCTTCTTCATGTTGAGTTGGGTCTTTGTGTTGTCTTGGGTCTCCTTCATGTTGGGTTGGGTCTCCTTCGTGTTGGGTTGGGTCTGCTTTGCATTGACCAACCCATCTCCAACAGAGCCATCTCCGTTGTCCACCTCCCAGAGAACCCTACCGAAAGCGTAACGAGGTCTGCTCAGGTCTCAGCGTTAAGCCCCTTCTCACCTTCTCTCTCTCTCTCCATCCCCACCCCATTCCACAGCGAAGCTACCCAGAAACTTGCAGTGTGCCGCCATCCAAACCTTCGACTGGGGCAGGTGCGCCAGGGTGTACGGGAACGCCATCACCCCCAACATGTTCTGCGCCGGTGTCCCCGAGGGCGGCATCGATTCCTGCCAGGTACGGAGCCGGGGGAGGGTGTGACACCCCTCAGGCACCTCCCAGGGACAGGAGGGTCTCGCTGCGGCTTCCAGCTCAAACATAAGGTGGGATGAGGCCACGCAGGTCTTGGGTTTCTTCAACCCAACCCATGACACCGGGGAAGGGCCACGGCACGTGGGTGGTTCACGCCAGGTTGAGGATCCCCACAACTACCTCACGCTGGAGCCACGGAGCTGGCGGTGGGCCCTGGCACGTGGAGAAGCCCACGCAAGGTTTGGGTTCCTCCCTTCTCTCCAATCCAAGCTATTATCGCCAACGCAAGCCACGGAAACAGGGAATGACCGTGGCACGTGGTCTGGGGTGCCCACAGCTACCTCATGCTTCAGCCACGGAGCTGGGAATGGGTCATGGCACGTGGATGGGTCCATCTGAATTTTGGGTTCCCACCAGTGACCTTCTGCTTGAGCCACGGAGCTGGGGTGGGTCCCGGCACGTGGACGGGTCCATCCAAAGTTTGGGTTCCCACCAATCACCTTCTGCTTGAGCCACGGAGCTGGGGTGGGTCCCGGCACGTGGACGAGTCCATCCAAGATTTGGGTTCCCACCAATCACCTTCTGCTTGAGCCACGGAGCTGGGGTGGGTCCCGGCACGTGGACG
>NW_010264345.1:3413-3650 GCF_000690775.1 Eurypyga helias
GGGTGGGTCCCGGCACGCGGACAGGTCCATCCAAAGTTTGGGTTCCCACCAATCACCTTCTGCTTGAGCCACGGAGCTGAGCCATGGCCCGTGGATGGGTCCATCCAAGGTCTTTTTCTCCCAATCGAGCCCCACCACGTGCCCTTCTCCCCCCTCTCCAGGGTGACTCCGGGGGGCCGCTGGTGTGCAACGGGGTGCTGCAGGGCGTGGTCTCGTGGGGCATGGCCGTCTGCGGGC
>NW_010264345.1:3785-4024 GCF_000690775.1 Eurypyga helias
GGCCTAGGGGGCCGCCCGGGCTTCTCCCCCACCGTCTGCCGAGCCGTGCCGTGGATCAGGCGTTGGATCAGGATGTGAGACCTCCAGCTCCCACCCTCCCCCTGGTTCCCGCCCCGTCTTGGGGGTGGGATGGGCCGGAGGGAACCGTTTCCCAGGATGCACCTGGGAAAAGGGTGACATTTGGGTTGAAAAAATAAAGGAAAGGAGCGAAACTGGGGGAGATGGATTCTTTGGGGCTG
>NW_010264346.1:0-7016 GCF_000690775.1 Eurypyga helias
CCAGGGCGAGATCCTGAACCCTCCCGGAAACGGTATGTTGAAGCACAGGTAACAGCAGAGCAGGTTAGGTTACGTTACAAACTGTTTTTGATACAAAAACATAAAATATCCCCTATTAGTATCAAGAAGGCATCTAAGGCCAGGCTGGGTGGTTCTCTGAGCAACCTGGTCTAGTGGAAGGTGTCCCTGCCCGTGGCAGGGGGGTTGGAACTGGATGGTCTTTAAGGTCCCTTCCAACCCAAACCAGTCTATGATTCTATGAAGTTTTAACAGTTTCATTACTAGCATTTTTGCCGAAAAGAATATCTTGTGCACATTTAGTTTTGGTTCTGTTCTTTTCGATAACCTGTTCTGTGACAGTTACCGAACCCCAACTGTGGTTCGCTGAGCCTCAGTACAAATCACATGCATCACAAATACATAAATAGATCTTACTGACCCAGTATCAAAAATAGGGACTATACAAGAACCTCAGGTATACTAAAAAAACCCCAAGCCATCGATCTGTTCGTGAAAATTCACACTTAATACATCGATTCTCCCTGAAAAGTAAATGTGGCTGCTGAGAGGAAGCAAAAGCAATGGACAGGAGCAGAAAAGGTATCGCAGAATTCTTGTCTGACTTATTGCTCCGCATAGACTATGTCAGGGGTCATCTTTTTAATAATCCTTGAAAGGTCAAATTGTATCAGGACTTCCAAACAGGGTACAGAAAAAACCTGCAGTATTTATAAAAATAGCATCCATTTAGCTTAGAGAAATCTTTATAAATACAAGACAGAAATCAGTTATTCTGTAAAAAAATTTACTTCAGATCGTATGTTCCCGAAGCACCAGCATAATACCCTAATATTAAGGACTTCATCTACGGAGTCTCCACACACATAGCTGCGAAATCTTCCTCGTGCTGCCCGTAAAGAAGCATCGGAAGGTGCATGTTTGTGCTTCGTACACAGGAGATCCGCAGCCAGCCACAGAAGACCCCGTATTCTGATCTCAAATGGCAAGAAAACAGTTCTTGCGCCAGCTTCTACCTCAGCGTTTAGCTCGTCTGCACACGGAAAGCACATGCCTCGGAGAGAGACTGGACCTAACGGCAGCGATTTTCAGTGACGCCTCTGAGCTGGAGAGGCGAGACAGTACGGCTTGGAGTTACACGGCACACAGGAAGTGCTACAGCTGTGTGAAAAGGTAACAAAACCTGCCCTTTTCTGCACCCATATTAAGTGTAAACTTTCAGAACTTTAGGAAATGTTACAAACTACAATTCTTCCGTGGTAAAGTAACCAGAGAGGATTAGAGGATTTTAAAACACAGTTGGGGGCGGGGAGGGGAGGGAATCTATTAGAACATAACAGGCTTAGAAACTTCAATATTTTTAGTGTTTGTAGCATAGTAACTTTGGTGTGCAGATCTAGCAAATCAGTATATTGCCTGTGATCGGCCTTAGCAAAACAGACGTTCTGTAATGAAAAACATTAATTCCATTTTCAGCGGTAGGCTTGTAGAATCTGACATTCCACCATGGATCACAGGAATCAGAGCACTGTCCAACTCATTCAGATAGTTCTGTGGAAGAAGGTGACCTCCAGATCCGGCCAAGTACTCAACCTAGAGTTGAAGGAAAACATGTTAATGTTGATATTAAAACTTTCTGTATCAGTAAGAGGATGCATAACTCTACCATCTTGGTAAAAGAGTACTTCAGCTCGCATGAAGTGACCAAAAACCATTCGAACACTGGACACTGGATGGGTTTTGAGGTCAGTCATGACCCATCTGGCTTGCCTTTGAGAAGCATGCAACATTCCCCCTAGGTCTGCGGGGCCAACATCCTCTGTATCCCACACTGCGTCAGTCTGACGTCGAAGAGGGATCTAGTGATAGCCTAGTATCACAGTTACCGTTAGATTAACTTCCAGATGAGTTGTCAGGACCGTACATCCAGCTTCTCTGACACAAGATAAGACGGTGTAACGCGGGACACCTTCGGAGGCGAGGAACCGAACTGTTCTACAGCTCTGTAATCTTTCAAGGGGCACTGCGTGCCAGACAGCCTTGCCTGCCTTCTCTTCCCTCCTCAGCTGGGCAGGCCTGTCCTTTTCTGCTGTACAGATTTTGGTGCAAATATCCCTTACGGAACTACATAAGGGAGAGAAAAAAAAAACCCCAAAACCAAAACCCACACCCACCAGCAGAAAACTACATACTTTGAGAAAAGCATCAGAAACTTAGCTCCAGGATTCTGTAAACTGACACACCTTGGAGGCAGCTGAGTGCCAGAGAGAGTCAGAAGCAGGGAAGGGCTGACAGCTTACTGCAAGCAGCTATTAGGGCAGAATAAGGAAACAGGACTATTCCCTTCAAGAAGAACTAGTCATTAAGACCACTTCTTTATGAAATTTCATCCTTGGTCTGTATCTGGGGTAGGGCAAAAACCTACAAATACTCATAAAGAGATCCAAGAAAGATTGCAGTTGGCATGCCATCTCTGCATTAAACGCTGAAAGATTACCATATCCGAGTCAACAGAAACTCTTAGGCCTATCTTATTCATCCCATTATTTTTCAAGGTCTTAAGGTGTGGGCCGAGAGCAGCACTGCAGGCAGCAGACATCTCTTTAGCAAACTGCTGAGGAACAGGACTGGATAGTTCACGGTCCTTTGGAAAATAGTATACCTGAAATTAAAGGAAGCACACGGACAGTCAGCAGCCTGGTTACATTACAGCGTAAGGAAACGTGTAATTCAGTACATGTGTAATGCAGAACAGAGCAAGCTGTAGCTCTTATCTGCTGGCAAAGTACCCTAGCATTTCAGCTACTCAATCACAATGCCTAAGTGACCACAGGAATATCTGGATTATATATTTACAGTTATCAGTGCTAACAGACCTTTTGTCTTTTTCAGAGGAGAAAAAAAAAAAAAGAGAAGTATCTAAACTTATCAAAGAACTACAGAAAGCGTTCTGCCTATCAGTATGGCTATACATCATGTAAGTTAAGTTTCTTCAGTAGCATCACCTAGTATGATCACTTTACCACTTAACTATTCTAAAGAGTAGCAAAAAGGCTCAGGAACAATGAAATTTACTGACTTCGGTACACTTAATAACTTTTCCCTCTCTTTCGAAGTCTCTGGCTTGTGGTACTTTTTCACTCTGAGTTCCCTCCATTGAGTTTCCATCGACTGGGCTTAAAATCCTGTGGAAGATAATAGCATGGTCAGTAATTAAAACAAGGTTTTATGGTTTAAGTTGAATAGCTTCTAAGAAAGAATGTTTAGTGATCCTTAAAAGCTTTACAACAAAATGTAACATAGGACCTGCATCATTAAGATACAGAAGCTACAAAAAGAAATATCTTAAGTAGGGAACAAACAAAATGCTTACTCGATAAAAACCTCATCTTACAGGTTTAAGCAGCTATGAACCATCTTACGGAAAACCACTGTTTGCTCTAATTAGTCAGAGAAGCTACAGAAAAAGGCCTACCACGCCAAGCCCCTGGCCTGAGGAACTACTTAAGATGAGGCAAGTCTTGAGTTAGTAACATATAATTAAAGTACGAAGTGACATAAACAAGCATTCAAATTGCATCAAATAAGACGTCTCATGTCTCATTTTGCTTTGCCGAGTGCTGGCATTCCAAGCAGCGAACGGCCAAGGGCAGTTCTGCGCACTTCCAAGCCCTCCTCCTGTCCACCCGTCCGTCCCGTCCCCCCACCCCAAAGGAAGCCAAAAGGTGTAAATTGCATCCACACACAAACCGATCGCTCATTTAACAGAGGACTTTCAAAGCAAACTGAGGGCTCACACATCTGACAACTCCCCTGAAAAAAACGTATTCATTTGGGTGAACTACAAGCAGAATTGCTCCATTAGTGATACCTACAGGACTGCAAGTAATTTAACATTCTATCCCCTGTCAAGTTTTCATATCGAGTACTTCAATTTCTTGAAATTAATCTATGGTATTTTTATGGAAAGAAAGGTAGGTGTTTGAAAATTTGGAACGAGAATTCTCTAAGATGTTTCGCTTTGGTAATACATTTACCCTTTGTTTGTTTTTTCTTCTTTTTCTACCCAGCAAATATCTACAAATTCTTTTATGTCTCCTGCATCCGTTTTGCCACAAGTTATTTTAAAGTCCTTCTTGTCTCTTAACGCCTGACGCAGACTTTCCATCGTTTCTGGTGTTATTTGTACCATTAGTCCATCTAGAAGAAAACCAGTTAAAATTCCAACTTATCTACAGAAAGAGCAGCACAGCTTTTTAGTAAAATGTCTTAAATTCAGTAAATCTTGACTTAAATTCTAGTGGGACCAACCCTCTCCTACAGCTTGTTAATAAATGCACATCAAATGGACTTCATTCCCCCACCAGAGCATTTAAGTGCTACGTGAAAGAAGTAATGAAAACCTTTCTTGCCAACAGAACTAAGGCTGAAAGATCAACCTTAGGCTAATCTGAGCAAGTTTCTTTGCATTTATGCATCAATACATGTATTTGATCAATACAGCAATGAAAATAGTTCCACCCATAAAGACTTGCACTGACTAAAGCAAAAAGAGTTAAAACAAGTAGGTGAACTAGCATGTATTTTTTTTTATACAGCATTTGTTTGCAATAAGTTTTCTACAAAGTTAAAAATCCTGAAAAGAAAATGTTTAGCTTACTGAACATCAAAGATCGTGCACAACACTGCTGTTGGTTTTTTTTTTAAGTTCTGTTAAGAAGAAACCACATAGGACAAATTTCTTACCTTCAACTATATTGGATTTAGCTAAAAATCCTGAGGATGTTTTTAAGGCTCCATTAAACACCACAAAACTTGCACCTGTAACTAGAAAAAAGGAGGAACAAAGTGAGTACCACTTTGTATCCCTCAGGTCTGTCATTAACCTGCATTCCTTCTTAAAAGAAGGCTGGCAAAAAACCAGTACAACTGTAACAGAAGTGCTAACAGAAAATCCCTTAATGACAGGATGATACGAAACATCATTTACAGAGAGGATTTTTTTCAATCAGACCTGGGCAAAAGAGACCAGCTTTGTTAACTTGCTCTGTGAGCGCATACCGTATGCTTTTAGGATATTGGTGGCAAGACAGCACAGGCAAGCCAAAAGCAGCTCTACATACAAAGAGGAGAAACAGCTGAAGAAACAGTGGTGTGGGGGTTTTTGTTGTGGGTTGGGGTTTTTTTTTTTTGTACTTTAAATAGACATGCCACTCCATTTTTAAATAAAATTTATTTGCAGAAGATATTTCTGAAGTTTAGGTAATTTTCAGTGGTGCTAAAAGCAACTGAAAGATGACTTGAGTGAATTTCCAGGCTACAAACCTTTAGTTACACACAGTGCGTCAAACCAAAACAAGCTAAGTGGCCATGCCTAAAAAAGCACAAATCAACATTTTAAGTCAATGGAATCGATTTGGCTCCCACAGATTGGCCACAAAAGGCCCCCCCAGCTAACGGGCCCTGCTGAAAAGCATGACTGATGAGCCCCGACACGCTGCCACGCCGCACAGGGGTATAACGTTCAGAACCTAAGGGGCACCTCTGCACTCTTCTCCCTGCAGGTGGTTGTACCAGTTTGCTAGGGGTTGTACAGAGGTACTCACTGTTACTGTACTTCCATACGCTTGGTTATTGAGACTGTTTGTTTACGTATGTAAACGTACTGCCAAATTCACACTAATACTAATTTACCTTTTTCAAATATGTAAATAATCTGATTATGTCTGAAAACATAAGCTACGTTAATACAACTCTGGAAACAAAAAGGAAAAAAAGTATTACTCTCCACTGAACATAACATCTGTAAAGGCACCAAAGAGTTGATATCAACCAGCAACGTTTTATTTGGCATTTAAATTACTTTGCTGCTCGAAGACTGAACTTTTGGTCTCAACAGCTTACTGCGAACATGTTTCTCCTTGCAGCCCAAAAGTGAAGTTACATTTCTGCTCTAGAAATGTGGTTTGTCTCCACAAGCCAAAGTAGACAGCTTACCTTTCCTAGGATGTCCCGTGGCACTGATCGCTTGTGTGTGATAGAGGCCGTGCTTATTCTGCACACACACTAAGTGCGAATCTGCCTCGGTATTGAAACTTGCTCCAATACTAATTACATGTTCATTAGAAGAATTTATCACCTTCATAACCTGTCAATACAAAATTTGTTGTTAAACTGACAAATCTCATTACGCAGTGCTCGTTTTAATACAAGACATTAGAAAAATCCAGCTCTCAAATCCCAAGAATTATTCACTTAGTCAAGCCCAGAGAGTTTGAGGAACACAGTTTGCCATCACTAGCTGTAGGAACACTAGACATGCTCAAAACCACCACTTCGGTAGAGAGGAATGAGTAAACCTGAGCGCCTCTGGACAATGCAGAATGAGGTTTTGTTGGTCTGAAGGCCAAAATACGCCTTGAGCCTCACGCAGTTTACTATGCAGTGGGCGTATTTTCTTTCCTTTTTTTTTTTTGGTGGTTCTTGTGGTGTATTTTTTTTGTTGATAAAAGCTGAAGTAAACAAACTGTACTAAAACTACACTGGAAAGAAAGATTTTAAGTTTTAAGCAAGACACCACTGTCAGGAAACATTGAGGCAGTTCTTGAAAATACATGCTAAAAGATTTTGAAGAAACTGCCGATTTTTCAGCATTTAACAGTTATCCTGAAGCTCAACTTTTCCTTCATCATTATCCACCTTCCAACATATCCCAGAAGAAGGAAATGTGTGTTCAGATAACTTCATACCCTCCCCTCATCACATGCTTATATAATTTTAAAGTTCAAAGAGTATACTGCACAGCAAAGTAATCTAGAGAGCTGCCTGGAAACTGATGACAGAATACAAATATCACAACCTCAAAAAATAAAAAAAAAGGAGGAGAGGTTGTGTTCTGGTTTTAGACAGGAAAAAGTTAACTTTCTTCACAGGGGCTGGTATGTAGCTGTGTTTCTGGATTTACCCTCAGAATAGAACTGATGAGGTGTCTTTTCAGC
>NW_010264347.1:0-1486 GCF_000690775.1 Eurypyga helias
CCCTTGCTCCCAGCCGGGGCAGGCGGAGGGGATGGCCTTGTGCGCAGCAACTTTGCCACCTGCAGCGCCCGGGGACCCCCGATCCAGCCCGCGTTTTGGGCCCCGCTGCCCTTGCAGCAGGCATGCCGAAATCCTGCGCCAAAGTGGCCCCCGCCATGCTTGGGTTCTCAGCTGCAGCTTCTCCTCCAGAAAACCCTTTGGGTTGGAAAACCAGAACTAGTGCACTGCAGTCGGGAGCGCGGAGGAGAGCGCGGGAGGGAGGAGAGGGTTGTTCAGGAGGAAGTTCTGGGCTTTTCCAGCAGCCACCTTCTCCTACCCGGAGGTGTGTGACCAGCCCAGGTGATGGGATGTGTGGCTGCCTTGAGCTGTGAAAAAAACCCAAATGAAATGCTGCAGCTCATCAGCTGGTCACAGAAATACATCCCTGGAAGTGACTGAGAGTTGCTGCTTCTGATAATGGGATGTGCTGTGCTGACCCCAGCTGTGCCAGCACAGCCCCTCCTAAAACAACTGGAAGAGAAAAGGCAAATTTTCAAACCTCCAGATTATTCAGCCAAGCCTAAAAATAAAGTTAATGATCCCTCTGTCTAGATTTCAAGAGTGGAACTCAGATCTCGGCCTCTCCCTCTTTGTTAAAGGCTGTTATTAAATCCCCTGCCCAAAATATGTTTTCCTATACTGTCAAGCCCGTGGGCAGCGCCAGCTCAGCATTTTGAGCTCATTGCCTGGAAGTGTTTCATGAATGATTATAATTCCAGTTTTCCTATGGAAGCCATGAATTTGGGCGGCAATTCCAATGCACCCCAATTTTGCTCCTCTAGAGATCTCCTACCCGCAGGGGAAGGGGAGGAGAGGGAAGGGTTAACGCACCATCCAGCTCTGCTGGGTGGAAGACAAGCAAACAAGTGCCTGCTTGTTCAGAGGAAGGCGAGGGAGTGCGCACTGCTGGCTTCCAGCAGCGGGGTGTAAGGTTTGCTGCATCCTCTCTCTCTGGACACAGCTTGTAGCTCCAGTCTTGGTGCGGGGGCGACACCAGGTTCCAGCTGCAACCCCCTCCCCAGAACTGGGATGCAGTGACCCCAGCTGTGAGGAACTCAGCATACCCAAACCCGGGACCCTGGGAGCTGGGCTAGGGAGAGAATTCTAGGGAGGGCGGCCATCCCACCAGGAGCTGCCCAGCAGCAGGGCTGGGTGCCAGCTCTGCACCCAACCATGGGCTCCCACCACACTGAGAAACCAGCAGCTGCTGCTGACCCTCTAAGAGAGGCCAGGACCCCAGGAAGGCTGTGGGGACCTCTTGGGGAGCAGGGGAGAGGTAGGGGGGGAAGTGAACAAAGTCCCAGGAGAGCAGGGGAAGAGGTGGCACCACAGCAGCACCGCACACCAGATGAATGGAGCTGGTGGCATTTCCTTAATGCCCTGCCAAGTAGCCTCAGCCCTGCCCCAGAGGGACCTCTGTCCTGGGGATCCCGCAGCCTCCCAACCC
>NW_010264348.1:0-9476 GCF_000690775.1 Eurypyga helias
CGGGAGGCATCCCAAGGTAAGGGTCTCCTGGCATTTGCTGTGGCACTGTCGGGGAAGGGGCCTGTGAGTGCTGCTGCCCTTTCCCGGTCCTCCTCGCCCCGTGCCTTTGGCCGGCAGGTTCTGCCATGGCGTTCCCATGGCACACTCTTGGGCAAATCGCCTGGGTTTGGGTCGGTTTGCGGCAACCTCTGCAGCATCAGCAGGTGGGTCCGGCTGTGTAGGGGTGTCTGTGGTCAGAAGGGTGGCTCTTGGCTCCGCTGCCTGCAGGTCGGTGGGAACAAGTAATCATTCAAGCTTAGGTGGAGGTGAGGGAGCGAATCCCACTCCCCACAGGAGCTGGAAATCTTTCCCTGGTGTATAAGGGTCTTATAACATCCAGCTTCTTGCTAAATTCAAGCTTGTTTCTTTTTTTTTTTTTCCCCCTCATTTAAGTTGACTTTCTAGGTCTTAGTAGAAGAGAAATAGCCAAATACTAATAATTGCCTCAGTGGCTGCAACAGCCTTTGCCTGTGTACGTTTCCTTGTTCCAGTGTTTCTGCTTCATGCTGAACTGGAGGCAACTGAAGGTCTTGGGCTTTCAGATTGTTCCAGTGAAAACCCTTGGAAATGCTTCAGTTCCATCCCGCTGTTTAATAAAACAGAGTGGCGGTCAGGATAGCACAGGGAGGAGAAACAGCTTTTTGTGTTTCACTACTGAACGTTTCGGTTGGAATCCTCTGATAAATAGGTGCCTGGAAAACTACTCCAGCCTTACACCTGAGTGTAAATTTGCCGGAGAGTTCCGGAAAATACTTTGCACAAGGATGCTCTGCAGGCCTTCCAGGGCAGAACATATATCCAATGGTGATTCCCAATGCATAGGGACTGAGTTCAATGACACCTTATACCCTGATGGTCCTTTCCTACAAATAGTTTACTAATTATGCTGAAGACTGTGGATTTCTTCTCTGCATTACTTATGGCCAGTGACGCTGTTTCTCAGCTACTGCTTCTGGGGGAGACAGCACGTAGTGGGCACGCTGAAGACTGCAGTAGTTGAGTGGGAGTTTTTATCTAAGGACACTGATGTAAGACCCTGTTGAAATGAAAAAGGTGGAAGTGAAGGCAGGAGTCAGTCCTAGTAAAGGTCTCACTCAGCAGAGGATGGGAAAGGCAGTTCTCAGTTCTGTTGGGAACCATGTTGCCCTTTTAATGATAATAAAGTAGCTTTGCTGTTAATCTCAGCAGATGCTGCCAAGTGCTGAACAGGTCTGGACAATGAGGAAATTCCCTTCCTGCTCAGAGTCTTGGCACCTCTGGGTCAACGTGGAGGTACGGCTTTTGGGCGTGTTGAGTGTGTGCACTGTGGGCACCAGGGCGGCTGTTGCTGAAAGGCGGAAAGCAGAAAGCTAATGGGCAGTTGTCCTTCATGAGCCAAACACGCAGCGATGTTAGACACAGTGCCCTCGAATGGTTTCCCACAAGGAGGGGATATACATCTAATGTTAGAGGTGTTGGTAAGAAGTGTTAAACTTTCTGTGACCTAATCCATTACCTTAAAAAACAAGCTGCTGTAATAGGGAGGGCTCATGGGCTGCTTTTCATGTGAAGTTTTCATACGCCTCATAGACTTCTGGCATATTCGATGTTCTCCCTGTTTACAGTATTAGAGACACAGCTAATATGTAGCTAATCATAAAAATTATTTAAGGGGGCAGTAGCACTGAATCTAAAAATATTCCCTACCAAACGTGAGCAGCACTAATGTCAAAAACAGGGGACCATATCTGCATGCAGCCTTGCTGAGCTGTGGGCATTTCCCTCTACGCTGACACAGCGTACGCCACCTTAACCCAGGTGATGGGAGCCTCTGCAGGACTGGCAGCTCTGTCTCCAGAGCAGCGGCATGGCCGGGGATGTTACCGAAACCCTGGGGCAGGGCAGGTGCCTGAGGAGGAGGATGGTGGTGGGATCTCCTGGTGCACCAAGCCCTGCGTGGACACCAGTGAGTGCCCCTCCTTCCTCCCCCCGGGAGGTGAGGGCTGTGCCCGCAAAATGCAGGCACCTTCCTACTCCACATTTCCCCACCAGCCAGCTGGGCTGCAGGTCTAAAACAGGCATGGATTTTCCTTTTTACCCAACATCAGCATACCTCCCAAAAAGCAATTGTGTCAGGTTTGTTTTCCTTTCCTTGTATGTATCAGAAGTCAAACAGTGTGACGTGACTAATGGGATTATATTGACCCACCTCTGCCGTTGCTGTTAATGTCTGAAGAAATTCCCAAATGCCACAGCCCCAGTGATAGTACCATTGCCTGCCTCTCTTTCTCTTGCCAAAGAGTGGGGTCTTTTTACATTAGCAAGTACAGTAATTGGTAGTCCAACTTTTTCTACTTGGTAGTGTTAAGAAGGTAGGGACCAGATTGTATACAGAAAAGGCTCTCTGGAGAACATCCATTTTTGCAATAGATAGCAAGTTAATTTGCAGTGTCATTTGAACTGTATCCAAATAGCCAATTATTAGCATTATTATTTTTAAAAGGAGGCTGAAGGGGTTTGGGAGGGCTTGTGTCTTTTTCTTGCTGACCATAGAAACATAACCTACCCTTTTAAAAAAAGTGCATTCAAAATCCAACCCTGGTGCACAGGCTACTAAATTTCAATTGCTGTTTTTTATGTCGTTATTGCAATTGCAGTGACTCTGTAAAAGACAAGATAAAAGGTTGCTTTTTCCACTTTGAGCTCTTTCCATTCTCCACTTTTACAGCAAAGGTTACCCTGAGCAATGTGTGCATCTGTCTGTTCTAAAGTGTAGAAATACATATTATTCATACCTTGTCAAGGTATATGCTGGAAAACAGAAACTGAATTTATAGCTATATTTCCTTTCTGCTGGGGCTTTTAGAGTTGAGTGTTTCAGTGTTTCCATTATAAACCCCTGTTTTCTGAGGTTTATAACAGTCTTGAAGAGCGTAGCGGTCTTGAACCATAATAGAAAGCATGTAATGTTGCATTTACAATACAGCTGTAACTGCACATTAAGGAGTGTAATCTTCTCAGTGTATCCACAATGCTCCAATACGGTTAATTGGAGTTACATATACTAAGAGAAAAACAATATTTTACCCTTGGAGTTGGGGTTCTCCATCCAGAGCTGAGAGCATCGCATGGGGTCAGAGTGCATCTACCTGCACCAGACTTACAAAAACGCCATTCCTTGCTACACCATTAAAATACCCTGTGCTTCTGCAAAGGCCCCTTTCAGCACCCACTTCTCTTGTTTGATGCCTCGCTGCTATACAGACTTGGACAAGGAAAATCAAGGTAAATGTGACTGGAAGAAACTGTATTTTACTGAATATATGGTGAGGCTTTTCTCCTGTGTCTCTGGACGGGTGTCTCTGCTGTTTCTGCCCTCAGCTTCTAGTCTTGCACAAATACAAGTCCCATCTGAAACCCATCTTCTGCATTTCCAGTCAGGTTACTCCATCTGGCATCTTGCACACATGTCACTTTGTTTGTGAGCGTAGGGTAAGTGAATTACAGTTCATCACAACTTCCCGCTGTGCCTGGGCCATCAGAAGTAGTCCCAGCTCCTTTGCCATGCAGCGGGGTAGTTGCTGGCTTCTCTAGTTAGCCTGAAGTGCTACAGGCAGATCACGGGCTCTTAAGGAGAAAGTACTTCATACATTGGGGTCCAACAGGTCTGGTGCCTAAGCTGTGTCTCTGCCAATGCACCTAGTTTAAATTTTTGTTGATGGCTGTAGGATTTTGTGTTGGGCCAGAGATCTCATCATGCTGGTTCAGTTGTTGCGTGAGTGTAGCCATCAGAGTTGGCCGAGGGAGAAGTGCCTGCAGGTAGTGGTGTTTTGAGTTAAAATGAATATTTTGAAATGGATGGTGAGGAAGAAGAGCTGAAGTTAAAAGTGGACAGTTTCCAGGGCTGCTGGCCATGCTTGTACTACAACTGATTTATCATTTGAATTGCTCACTTGAGCTTGTTGGACATAATTGGCTGAAGGTAAAGAAAGCAGCAGCATGGTCAGAGTAGACAGAAACTTCTAAGAATTATTTAAAAAAACCCTGAGACTCTTGGAGCTTGAAGACTTTGTTAGGCTCTGTGGTGAGTACAAAGCAGTCCTCTCAGATTGCCACGGAGCCATGGTTTTCCATGAACCTTAGCTCTGATCAGCAGCCAGTAAAAAGATGAGGTATGATGGCTAAAAGTTTTGTTCCGTATCTCTTTTTTTTTAATTTTTTTTTTTATTTCAGTGAAACTGAGAAGGATACGTATTTCATTTTTTGCACTAGCCCAGCCACAGACTAAGGTTGTGCTTATCTGCCACTTGGTAGAAGGCAGCAGAAGGTAGGAAGGAGGTAGGAGGCTGGGCTCACTGTGAACCTTAGGCTCAGATCCCGTCTAGGCTTCAGTCAGAGAGAGCAAGTTAACGGGTGTCAGCAGGGTTGAAGTCTTGTTGAGACTTAAGTTCTTCTTGCTGTTTCAACTCATACGTCGCATTATACAGTTTTCCACTTAACCTCTCTTCCCATGGCTAACAGGTCAGCTTATTGGGTTCACACCCTTTTGCAAGTATTGCTAACCTCGAGCACTTAGAAATCACAGATTTACTCTCAGATTTGTGAGGTTGCGGGAAAAACATGCATATTTTTTAATTGAGCAATTAAAATATTTTAATTAGTATTTTAGCCCTGATCCTTTGCGTTTCACAGCTTTGGAACATTTTTTTCCTTGCTTTGAGGTCCTGACCATCTTTGCCCCCAATAAAACGTGTACACATGGCACAATTGCACAAATGAAGAACCAGTGCTTTAGCAAAAAGCTGAACTAAGCCAAGACTTGCAGTAAGAACTTGAGGTTTGGAAATGCTGGTTTTGTGATTGTGTAAGTTTGTTTCTTTACTCTTTCTTCTCTTCTGCCCCCTCACCAGTTATGCATATCCATGTTACAACATATCTGCTGAGAATGAGAGGGCTGAAGGGATTTCTGATTTGGTGAATTAGTGTGTGTGCGGTCAGCAGAAAGGACTGCAGCAAAAAAGCGATGAATGGGAGGGCACAAAAGGCTGAACTAGAGTGAAGCCAGCCATATGTTACGCGTGCTCTTCTGCAGCATGTCAGGGGTGGCAATTTGCATGTTAGTTATCTGCGCTCCCTTTCTTATGGGTAAGAAGGCCTTTGGGAATATTTGGCACGATCTACAAGAATTATTCATCATCTGATGCATAAATTTAGGCAGCAAATCTCCCCTGGATAGTGAGTGAAGATAAGGCTTTTCAGTGTACTTTATGTTGTCCCTGCGTTTGCCCCATAGTGTGAAGGTGCTCTGTGTCTTCCTGCCACAGCTCTGTGTGTTCAGTGCCCCATACATTCTGTGTTCTTACTGCCATCTGAAAATATCGTGACATGGTTGTTCACACGTGCAATTATTGTAATTTTGGAATACTTGTCACGGGGAACATTTTCAAAGGCAAGAGAGGCCACAGAGCACTAACCTCTCTCTGCCTGTCTACAGGGGTCAGACAAGCATTACCAAACCCTGCATCTGGTGTTCTCCAGGAGAACTTCCTGTGTCCCATGAAGGGAGGTATCTGCAGCCTAAAAGAGATGCTCTGTGGATGCCCCTAAAGAATTGCTGAAGAACTGGGATTGGTCCTCAGCGATTACTTTCAACTGCCAGGTGGAGTGTCTTTGCAGTCATATTGCCTTTCTACATGTGGATGTATATCAAGAGCTTCTGGGCTTCTTCAAGTATGAAAACCATTAGTGTGGCAATGCTATTAATCTGACTTGGTTGATTTTGAACTTTCTTCTTCCTTTGTTCCAGTTTACTGCCCCTTCTGTGCTGAGACTAGTTGGTGGTAGTGCCTGATTTGCAATGCCTCTCCTGATTTTGGCATTTTTATGTTGTTTAATACAATGCACATTCTTTAGCTCTTTCTTTTTGCTGTCTTATTTATCTCAGAGGGATAATTGCATCCAGTCCCTCTGGTTTTAGACAGAGTTAAAGCATAAAGGCAAAGCTGATACTGCCCACAGTTCCCAGATGGGACCTGATTCTCGACTGCCTGAAGGCCGTAACCCACGTAGGTGTTCTCCATTCACATCTGCAGGGCTGCTTCTGAAAGCATGTGCTATTTGAAAAAACAGTGGTGGGCCTCAGGTGAAGAATGCTTCTTTGCCTCATCTGAAGTTCAAGGTTTCTGAGACTTCTGGTGCCCTCCCTCTCTTGTCATTTTGAGTTTTGACAGGGTATTGATAAATGTGCTGTATTTACTCTTTCAAACACGCTACTCCCATGTATCTGTCGTTGTCTTTTTACCTGTTCCAGGCCTTAGTACTGAGCCTGTCTGGTCCCAGAGGGCCCCAATAGATCTTCATTGTCCTGAAGGCCCCTCCTGAGGCCCCTCACCTATGCACTCAGCCCACAGGCTCAGGAGCCCCATTGAAGGTTGGATTTGGGACTTCAGTTGCTGATTTGACCTCCTGGCTGGCCCCTGGTCCTGGATCACCCTTTTCTGTGCTGACAGAACCTGTTACATGCCTGCTACGTTCAGCTTGGTGGGTCTGCGCCCCTTGGTGCCAGCTGGTCTACGTGAGGGTTGCCCTCAGCTGCCATCCCGTCCACCCTTCTGGCCCTGGCAGCCTGTCTCCAGGTCAGGCGTGCAGGCTGCTGATGGTCTGTATCAGCAATCTGGTGCTTTTCAAAGGGGTACGGGGCAGCACGGTCACCCAGCTTTTGGCTTGTCCTTTTCACAAGCAGAATGCAGGGCGAACGGCCGCGGCTGTCCTCTCGCGACAGGATGGTCGGATCTGCCTCTTCTTGGCTGCTATTGTCCCCTTTGTCCTTTCTATTTGTTCTTTGACTCCCCTTCTCCCTTTAGGGCAACTTGAAGGATGCCATGGCCAGGGTTTCTCCAGCTGGCAATCCAGGAGCCATCGCAATGCCGATTTTGGTGGCTAATGGTTTCCGAGGTGGCTGCCCCGCTTTTAAGGAGGCTGCGTGTAATCTTTCTCTGAAGAAATCTCTTTGTGTCGTATTGAAAGGATTCCACAATAAAATTACTGAACTGCAAACTGGAGAGGTAAGGTGGGGAATGCAGTAGGTAGAGATAGCACATTGAGTTCTCAAAATATTTCCATTAATTGGGGAAAACCAGCATTCTACATCTTCCTATTTGCAAAGTGCAGAAAAGGACTGGGCTTTATATGCTTTGGAATCAATCCTACCAGCTAATGGATGAAAGAGAAGTTGATAACCACAGTTTAGTTAATTAAGTTACAGAACAGGGTGCTTCTGTTGAATTTTTCAGTTCTTTTGACATGTGGTCCAGCATTGAAACACAGTTTGGAGAATTTAAGCACTGAGTTTGCTATCTAATGTAGCTTTTCATTCAAAGAAGGTTAGGTATTTTGCATGGTGTTTAAAAACTGAACTTCACACGAGAAAGTTCTTACCATGGTATTGTTTCAAAGGCAAACATCTGCAACTACAAGGCTAGTGCAGGCAGTGATTTTTTGTCTTTTGCTGTCAATGTGTAGCTATTGATCCATGAACATAAATCCTTACTTATCTCCAGTCAAGTTTATAGGAGAATGAAATTATAGGATAGCTTGAATCAATCAATGTTTCTAAAGCAAGCTATAGAAATATAAACAAGTTACCAATTATTTAATACAGTCAATTTGCTTAGGAATACCTGGCCATGGGCAGCAGATGTTACATTAATTTCTGCTTTCTCTGGAATTTCACTGGGGCTGCAAGATTTTAATGTCGCTATTAGCAAAGGTAACTTTATTTTAGAAACTCATTCCGAGCTCTCCCAGCAAGAGGAAGAAACTGTCATTCCTTTTGACCACAAAATCTGTGCTATTTCTAAGTGGAGTTCTTTGAAATAACTAGGATATCTCACAGCTTGTTGCTTTAGAGGGGACTTAGTACAGCGGCACTACATTTAGTTAGCATAATGAGTTTTTTAGCTCCTGTGATACTGAGTTTGAAATACCGTAACTTTTAGGCATCTAAGATTAAATTTGTTAGGGAAGTACAAGTTGGCATAATATTTTAACTTTCCTAGAATTTTACGCTGGGTGTCTGTTTTCCAAGAAACATTTAGGTTAACGTAACCAGGTTCTAACTTGTTGAAACAATTTACGTATAAAAGCGTGTCTTTCTGTTCCTCAGTAGGAAGTGTCATGAAAGCAGCTTCCTCAGTGTGGTTTCACAGTTACTGTGTTCACCTTTCGAGATCCAGTTCACTGGAGTGATTCTTATTCAGGGTGATTCAGGAATCTTCCATGGGGCCCTCATGTCCTTTTGGTGCTCCCATCCATTTTGAATGCAGAGCAGGATCTTTGTAAGTGGGCTCCGATGCCTCGGTGGTCTGTCTGTTGAGTAGTTTGTTATCATTTATCGTGCAGGAGCACAACAGCATCTGATTAACCTGCTTGGTCAGCCCTTGAACAGGGATAGTAATAATGAAGTCATAGATGGCCACTGTAAATCCCTCTATTCCAATACATTAATATTCCCAGTACTTTGGCTATTAAGGTTGTTTTAAATATGCGGAACCTCTCTGTGAAATGTGCCTTTGATCTTCTTGAGTGGTCTACCTTAAAGATGTTAAGAATTCATTTTGGCTTTGGAAAGGTTTTTGTCTTGAAGATAAATTAATATCATATATACCTACACAGCTTTGTACGTGGGCTTTGTTAAAGATTACACATAAACTAGTCTCTGATTAATCCATGGGTTTTTTAAGCTGTTCTGTGGTATTTCATTTGCAGTATTTGGTGGCTAAGCTGCCTCTGTAACAGAATTTCCTTGATCTGAAGACGATGCTACAAATTTCTGTAGAGAAGAACTGCTGTAAAATTAAAACTTAACACCTTTCCACACTTCCTTCATCTATCATAAAGTTGGTGTGGCTCAGTCTTAATTAGAGTATTATAGAATTAAAAGATACGAGGTAGAATGGCGTGAGAGGAGTTGAATTTGTCATTAGGAGGAGTCCATGGTTAGTCTAGCTGGTTAGTCCTTAGCTTCTGAAAGACATGAGGCTACGTTTCCCATTTGATATGCTTTGAAGACGGGTCAAAATCCTAAACATGATTTACGTCTACTGAGAAGGTCTATAAATCCTGCTTTTAAATAAGCTCTAGAGATGATGCCCAAATGATACTTGTGTTATGTCAAGCGTTGCTGAGGCTCACTGCTCCACTGGTATTCGTTCTGAAGTTGAAATACTTTGTTTTGGAAGAGCATTTACAGAAAATATTCACGGAATTATAGCAGACAGGGCTTTAAGGCATGGAGGCTTCCTGGAAAACATGATTGTCTGTGTGCAGGGTTTTCTTCTTTTTTAGTGGAGGAACACTTCAATTTCTCACGCTTTGAATGCTATAATGTACTTCCCCTTTTCCATATTTACTGCTGTGAACACCCGCACAAGCTGTAGCTCTGGCAGTTTGGGATTGAA